>NW_025893602.1:9606-13207 GCF_002878395.1 Capsicum annuum
TATGGAGGAGTACTTAAATATAGGTACGAAAATGAAAAAATAGAACATCATTGTAGATATTATTCAGGAACATTTAATGAAACAAAAATAAAATGGGAAATAAATAGAAAAGAATTATGTTCATTATATAAATGTTTATTAACCTTTGAACCATATATTGTATATAACAAATTTATTGTGAGAACAGATAATACCCAGGTTCGATGATGGTTAACAAGAAAAATACAAAACTCAGTTACGACGAAGGAAATTCAGAGATTAGTACTGAATATATTAAATTTTACATTTACGATTGAAGTAATCAAGACTGACAAGAATGTTATTGCAGATTACGTATCAAGATAAAGCTAATCAAACCGATTTACCAATTGAAGAAGCTGATGTCAAAGATACCCAAACAGACTTAATATGATAAGTGTTTGAAAAAATGAAGTTATTACAAGAACGAGTTATCACATTAACTACTGAAGTTACAAATGTAAAAGTGCAGGTTGAGCACTATAAAAAACAAGAAGCTATTAGCAAAGATACTGTATAGGAAGAGCACATTAAAAAACTAGAACGGAACCGTATTAGAGGGATTCTAATATAATGATAGTCAAATATTGATTCAATCAATTGTTATAATACAAGAATTCATACTTTAGCAAATGAAAATTGAAAGAAAAGAAAATTGTGGTATTGAAGCTAGCTCTTTTAGTATTTAGTTGCACCTCAATACTGATATCGAACATTGAGTGGAATACTTCTAGTAACTTGTTGTCCTATACCAATTAGTTCCTTCATTCTTGGAGACTAATACTGGCTGGTACCTAACCAAATTCATTGACAATGATTTTGGTACATTAAGAATCTTGTCTTGTAACAACGACATGTCACGGCCGTCCACGGTGGTGCCACTTGTTGGATATTCAAGAACGCCACCACGCCCCACCGTTGTCACGGCAACATCATCATGAGTAGTAGAAATCCTATTGTTATTGTTCATGTCTCCTTTGATTTTTGGTGGTCTTGGATAGTAAAAATCAGTAGGCAAAAAGTAATATTGAAGCCCTACCATTAATACTTGAAACTTTGCTCTAAAGTGTGTTGGTATAATTTTATTGTTATTTGCCTTTTTGTTGTGTATTTATATAGAGAAAAAAAGGGAAATCCAAAAAGAGATAGGAGAAGGAGCGTTCCTATTTATATAGGAAAACTAGCTACCTTGTTCAACAAGTATTTTCATATTCAATTCATGTGTACCAATAGGTATTCTAGAGAAAAAGTTAGCACAAAATATCATAGTAAAGTTAGCACAAAATATCATAGTGTTATAAAATAATAAAGAACCTATTCAATTCATGTGTACCAACAAGTCTTCTATAGAAAAAGTTAGCACAAAATATCATAGTGTTATAAACTAATACAGAACAAGAAGAAGAGTACAGAGAATAGAGAGAGTGATTCTTATTTCTTCTCTTGAGGAATGAATTACAATGAAGCAAAACCCCTTTATTTATAGGAAAAAACTAACCTTGGGGTTTGTAACTTTTTCATAAATAGATATACACAATATATGGTAAAGTAGGTATTCACTATATATGTTAAAGTAGACATTCACTATATATGGTATATTTATAACACTCCCCCTTGAATGCCTAATTGATAGATAATATGCCTCGTTAAAACCTTACTAGAAAAAAATAGTGGGAAAAAAAATCTAGTGAAGGAAAAAAGTACACATCTCTAACAATACGCATATAGGCTGACTCATTAAAAACCTTACAAGGAAAACCAGTGGGACAAAACCTTGTAAGGGAAAAAGAGTACAGCGCGTATTAACTCCCCCTAATGAGAACATCCTTGAGCCTTTGCATCCTGATCTTGTGCACTATATTCTTGAAAGTTGTAGTTGAAAGAAACTTGATGAATAAATCAGTCATATTATTACTTGAATGAATATGTTGAAAGTTAATATCACCATTATTTTGTAGCTCAAGTATGTAGAAAAGATTTGATGAGGTGTGCTTCGTTCTATCTCCTTTTATGAATCCTCCATTAAGATGTGCTATGCATGATGCATTACCTCCGTATAAAATTATGGATATATTGTCATATTTCACACCATATTTTTCTCGAACGAGATGTATCATGGATCTTAGCTATCTCATTCTCGACTTGCTTCATGAATAGCTATTATCTCAGCATGATTCGATGAAGTGGCTATGATAGACTACTTTGTATATCTCCAAGATATATTAGTATCCCCACATGTAAACACATTTCATGTTTGAGACCGAGATTTATGCGGGTTAGATGAGTACCCAACATCAGCATGACCAATAAGATCGGGACTGTAATCTTTAGAATAAATAAGCTCATGTATTTTATCCTATTTCGATGTCTCCTAGTAGGAGTAGAAATATACCTTGATAACATATTAACCGAAAAGACTATAAGCCTTGTAGTATTTGCAAGCAACATGAGTGCATCAATTACACAAAGATATGGTACTTCATAACCAATCCAATTTGATATATTTTGAATTTCAGCAAATAATATATTGCTTTGAAAACTCTCCAAGAGTTCTAATGATTTTCAAGATATGATCTTATACAATATAAGGATTATAAAAAAGTTTCCCAGAAACTTTTATATGCTTCAAGCATTTTGAATCCTTGAAAGTTTTTGACATAAGTTTTGTCAAGTGACAATATTCAACATTTCATAAATGACATCTTCAAGTATCTAGACTGCAAATCAAATAAGTTTTACGCTTACCAAAATGCATCCTTTCATGTCACTTGATAATGTTTCTATGTTAGCATGCTTAAATAAATGTAGAATTTTGATCCTGATAATCCTTTACAATATTGTGCCAATATTGTATCAAAGATATCATCGATGGTTTATCATTTTGTATCGGTTCGCAATGTGACATAACATTTTGAGATCTCTCACTTCATTATTTTCAGGTACCTGAGCCTATCATAAGGTTTTATGAAGTGTTATGTCGTAGTCTCTTCAAAAGATAATTGCCTTCTTATTATGATTATTTGATCCTTATTTTTCAAGGACTTTTATTTGGAGCCGATTAGTCTACCACGCTTCACGCATGCATAGATTTAGTTCTTTAGGAACACAAAATAAGAGCACTTGTGATTAATATGAGATGCTTTTGGAATTTGACTTGAATTATCTTTTGGATGAGGATCTGGTGATAATTCCTAACATATTTCATAGCGCTTATAATGTCCCTCTTATGTTAGAAAAGCTAACATACATCCTCTACTTCTTTGAGGAATCTATCTTTGTGTATCATGGTATATTCATTAGTCATATACCGTACATCAAAATTATTAGATAGAATAGTTGGTTCATGACCTTGAACCAATTGAGGGGGAAGAAATAATCATAATTTATTATTCTAATGCATACAAGTATTATTATATTCAACATATCATATTTCAGACCAACACATGAAGCTTTGTTCTCATTAGCGATGGTTTACCTATTTATCGAAGGCATTCAATGCTAAACCATTATCATCAAGATGAATTATCTTGATTACACAATCTGAAAATTATGCTCAATTTATATTGAACAAGTAACTTTATGA
>NW_025893602.1:16207-25378 GCF_002878395.1 Capsicum annuum
ACAACTTTGGAAACAAGGAGGTTTCTTTGCAGGAGTTTCTAAAGTTGAAGTCACCAAAATTCATAGGTTCAGACAGTTCAGCTGATCCTTAGAGCTTTTTGGATGATACATTCAAGGCGCTGCGTGCGTTAGGATGTTCTAGTGAGAGGACTGTGGAGATTGTGCCGTACAAGTTGGAGGATATGGCTAACACTTGGTATGAAACTTTATTGTTAGGAAGGCCTATAGGAGTAGTACCTCTGACATGGGATGAGTTCACTAAGTTCTTCATCGATACCCTTCTTCCTGAAAGTCAGAAACAAAAATATGAAGCACAGTTTGAGAGATTAGTTCAGACTCCAGATATGGATGTGTCGACCTATAATACTATGTTTTGCAAGCTGGCTAGATATGCTCCATACTTGGTGTCAACGGAAGCAACTCGAGTCCAGAGGTTTGTAAATGGGCTAGTTGCTCATCTTTATAATACAGTGGCCCCATAGATAAAAGTCTTAACCTATTATGAGATAGTAGATCTTGCTAGAATGATTGAGGAGAAGGGTCGTATAGAGCGGGTAGCTTATGAGGTTCGCAAGAAGGCTAAGATGAGTGGATCTTGCAGTGGTGACTTAAGTGCAAATCGGAGATCAAAAAATAAGGGAAAGTATCAGGGCCATCAGACAGGGAAAGATTTGGTTTCACAGTTTGCGTATAAGCCACCTTCTAGACAGGGTACCCAGGGGTCTTCAACATCTCAGGGATATTGTAGTTTGGGTTAGATGTATGCCACTACTCTATCCTTCCAGACTTGTGTCAAATAGTGTATGGGTCAGTGTCATGTTTTTACTGAAGAGTGTTTTTGATGTGGACAGTTAGGTCATCACATCAAGAATTTCCCTCAGTTTCAGAGAAATGCTAGTAAGGGTTCTAGTCAGGTAGCTGCACCGAGTTAGGCTACTCGTAATCCTGTAGGTATGGGAATAGAGGTCGAGGTAATGAAGAATGGGTTATTGGAAATCATGCACAAGGATATACTGGTAGAGGCCAACCAAGAGTCTTTGCACTTACTAGACAGGATGTTCAGGCCTCGAATGCAGTGGTTACAGGTATTCTTTTCATTTGTTCTTTTGATGCATATGCTTTGATTGATATGGGTTCTACCCACTCTTATCTGTCCTCATATTTTGCTCTGAAATTTGATGGACATATTGAGATATTAGATTGTTTTTTTCTTATTGCCGCTCCCATAGGAGATTCCTTATTAGTTGAATATGTGTACTGTGATTGCGAGATTATAGTAGGAGGTAGGGATACCCTTGATGACTTGATTGTACTTGATATGATTGAATTTGATGTGTTGATGGGCATAGATTGGTTATCTCCTTGCTATGCTATCGTAGATTGTCATGTAAAGATAGTTAGATTTGAGATACCCAACAAATCTAGTTTTGTATTGGAAGGGGTCAAGTTTCAGAGGTTAGTAAAGTTATATCTTTTATGAAGGCCCAACGACTATTGAACAAAGGTTGCATGGGTTTCTTAGCTATGATGAGTGATGTTGGGGAGGGAGTCCTTAGTTTAGAGAAGCTACCTTTGGTGAAGGAATTTTCTGATGTATTTTCTAAGGAGTTGTAGGGATTACCTCCAGTATGAGAGATGGACTTCAGTATTGAATTAGCACCTGACACTATGCCAATATCTATACCCCCATATTGTATGGAACCAGCAGAATTGAAGGAGCTCAAACAACAGTTGCAAGACTTGCTAGATAAAAGTTTCATCAGACCGAGTATATCACCATGGGGTGCACTAGTTTTGTTTGTAAAGAAAAAAGATAGATCTCTAAGGATGTGTATTGACTACAGGCAGCTAAACAAGGTAACAATATGTAACAGTATCCGTTGCCTCATATAGAGGACCTATTTGATTAGTTACAAGGGGCTGTCCATTTTTAAAAAATTGATCTTCGGTCTGGTTATCATTAGCTTAGAATCAAGGAGAAAGATATATCCAAGACAGCATTCAGAACTCGATATGGGCATTATGAGTTCCTTGTGATGCCTTTCGGGCTAACCAATGCTCCTCCTGCATTCATGGACTTGATGAATAGGGTGTTCAAACCATATTTGGACAAATTTGTGATAGTATTTATTCATGATATTCTGATATATTCTCATATCCTAGAAGAACATGAGAATCATCTAGTGACTGTATTGCAAACATTGCGGGAACATAAGCTTTATGCTAAGTTCTCAAAAAGCAAATTTTAGCTGGACTCAGTATCATTTTTGGGGTATGTTGTCTCCAAAGAAGTATCACGGTGGATTCTAAAAAGATAGAAGCAGTGCAAAAATAGCCTAGTCCTACTTCACCCACAGAGATTCGCAGCTTTGTAGGTTTGGCTAATTACTATAGGCGTTTTGTGCAGGATTTCTCTAAAATTGCAGCTCTATTGACTAGGTTAACACAGAAAGATATGAAGTTCCAGTGGACAGAAGAATGTGAGCAGAGCTTCCAGAAATTCAAAATATATTTGACCACTGCACCGGTATTAGCCTTACTATTAGGCTCTAGAGGATTCAAGGTATTTTGTGATGCTTCGAGGGTTGGATTAGGATGTGTTCTCGTGCAACACGATCATGTTATTACTTATGCTTTGAGGCAGTTGAAGAAGCACGAACTGAACTATCCTACACATGTTTTGGAGATGGCCCTTGTGGTTTTTCCACTTAAGATTTGGAGGCATTACTTATACGGTGAAACTTATGAGATTTATACCAATCATAAGAGTTTGAAGTATATTTTTCAACAGCGAGATCTAAATCTTTGGCAGCGTCAGTGGATGGAATTACTCAAAGATTATGATTGTTCTATCTTGTATCATAAAGGAAATGCTAATGTTGTGGATGATGCTTTGATCAGGAAATCTATGGGTAGGTTGGCGCATATAGCTCCTAGAAAGAGGCAGTTGGCGAAAGATGTGCAGAAACTTGAAGGCAAAGGTGTCAGTTTTGGTGTTAGAAGGTTAGGGGTAATGTTGGCTTGTGTTCAAGCTAAATCCTCTTTGATAGAGGGCATAAAGACCATTCAATTTGAGGATATGCAGTCATGTAAATATCGAGATGAGGTCCTAGCTGGTAAAAGTAAGACGATTATGGGTTAAGATGATTGAGTGGGTAATGTATTATGTGTACCAGTTATAGATGGGTTAAAACGAGTTATTCTTGAGGAAGCTCACAACTCAAAATATACCATTCACCTTGTTTCTACTAAGATGTATCATAACCTGAAGCAGTTGTACTAGTGGGAAGGTATGAAGAAAGATATTGCTAACTTTGTTTCTAGTTGCTTAAATTGTCAACAGGTTAAAGCGAAGCATCAATGACCAGCAGGATTATTGCAAGAGATCAGGATTCCAGATTAGAAATGGGAAATAGTTATGATGGATTTTCTAATTGGGCTTTCGCGAGCCATTAAAGGCCATGACCCTGTATGGGTAATTATAGATCAGCTTACTAAGTCTGCTCACTTCATGCCAGTAAAGACTACATATAGAATAGTGAAATATGCTCAGTTATTTATGAATGAAATTGTTCGACTTCATAGAGTTCCATTATCCATCATTTCTGACAGAGGATCACAGTTCACTTCACGCTTTTAGAGATTTTTCCAAGAAGTATTCGGTACCCAAGTAGATCTTAGTACTGTATTTCATCCGCAGAAGGACAGACAGTCTGAGAGTACTATACAAATTTTAGAGGATATGTTGAGAGCCTGCATTCTTAACTTTAGAGGTAGTTGGGATACTTACTTACCATTCGATAAATTCTCTTACAATAATAGTTTTCAGTCAAACATATAGATGGCTCTATATGAAGCCTTGTATGGTAGATGATGTCTTTCTCCTATCGGGTGGTTTAAAGTTAGAGAGGCTAAGGTTTTAGGACCAGATTTCATACAGGATACTATGGACAAGGTCCAATTGATTAAACAGAGGTTACTCATATCTCAAAGCAGACAAAAGTCATATGCTGAAAGGAGAAGAAGAGATTTGGTGTTCGCAGTTGGGGATAAGGTTTTTCTACGAGTCTCTAATATGAAAGGTGTGATGCGATTTGGAAAAAGAGGTAAATTAAGCCCGGGGTATGTAGGACCTTATGAGATACTTGAGTGTATAAGAGGAGTGGCTTATCGACTGGAACTCCCTCCCGAGATGTCTTTCGTCCATCCAGTGTTTCATGTCTCTATGCTAAAGAAGTGTATATTAGATTCTTCGCGCGTACTCGAAGAACGAACCTTGCAACTTGATGAGAACTTAACCTATGAGGAGGAACCTGTGGCTATCATTGATCGACAAGTGAGAAAGTTATAGTCGAAAGAGTTGGTGTCCGTGAAAGTCTTATCGAAGAACCATACCATCGAAGAAGCTACGTGGGAGTTAGAAAAAGATATAAGACTCAAGTACCCTCACTTGTTTCAGTCTTCAGGTATGCACTTACTCTAAATTCGGGGACCGAATTTCTTAAGGTGGGGAGAATGTAATACCCCAAATAATAATTAGTGAGTAATTATAATTGAAAAAAAATATTTTATAAGAGATATAGGCTAAAGCCCATATTAGTAAGAAAAAGGAAAAGAATTTAGAAGAGTTAGGGCAGTGGCCCATATACAATTCAAATTGAATTGGGAAAAAGAATATATTATATATTGACAAAAAGGGTTTTTTCCATCAAAAGATTAAGAAGGCAAAGGTTAGGAGAAACTAAGGCAGTAACTAATCTGCCAATCACGCTGAAGAGGAAAAAAAATCAATTGTTCCTTCAGTTAAAAAAAAAAAAGAAAGGTTTAAGGTTGATTGGAAAATTCTTTCAGGTTTAAGATTCGATTGAAGGAATTCCTATCAATTGTTCGAGGTGACAAGTTGGTATTCTGAAAATTGCACTGTGAGTAGTAATCTTACCATAATCTATGTTTGTTAACTTGTATATTTTATACTTGATTTTGATGAAATAATGAGTTACGAAATGCTTTGAAATTGCATGTGGGGCAAGTCCTTTATTTGATATAATATTGAAATAGTTATTTGAGATATGATATTATTACGATGAATATTCTTTACTTACATGAGATTAAGTATTTTTGATATATGTTTTATTCAATTTCACTGTAATTATTGATATGAATTTTAAAGTTATGTTCTATTCTGAAAGATGTTTTCATACAAATATCCTATTGTTTTCAAAGAATTTATGAATGGTAGTAGACCTTGATTGAATCCCATAGCTAACGGCGGGATCGTTAGACCTGGTGCACCTTGTATTTACTGATGAATGTTATAGCCCTCGCTAGTGGGAAGGTAGAACTAGCATACTGTTACTGATATGATATGGGACTCCTTTATGAGGGATCCACTGTTATGTGTTATTCTTAATAAAGAAGAATGTCATACTGATTACATGATTCATTCTTGGAAATCTCCCAAATATTTAATATTTGATATGATACGATGCTTTATGAGTTTATTCCTAAACTATTGGTCCACTTCGCTTGCATGAAACAATGATACTATTTATTGTTACTATTTTCTAAAAGAGCATTTATTTCATGATGTTTTCTGTCTTGTCCCCATTAAAACGGTTATGGTCAAGTGTTATTACTCACTGAGCTAGCATCTTACTCTTTGCTATTATTTTTTAGATAACGCAAGTGACGGTGAGGATCTCATTGGCTAGAGGATTCAAGTAGCATATTCCTGGTGAGCCCTGTTCGCGTGGGCTATAGTTTATTTATTCGTTATGTTTCTTTTTCTTGAAAACTCTTAGTTTTCTCCATAGTCATGTCTTTAGAGTTTTGAGTATTCTTTCATTATTTTGAATTTGTGGAGTAATTGACTTCCTTTTATTTTTGGAGATGGATTTCATATTGATATTGGTGGTGTTGGTGCCTTGTTGATGGCTTATGATGGATGGTGTTGGTGTGATTGATGTGTTGGTTGTGGTGCTGTTGAATTGAGACAAAAAAATTTCTTGATAAGCCCAAAAACAAAGGAAACTCTGCCCAATGTTTTGTAGAATTCTGACGAGGCTTGCTTTGGAGTCCTAAACTCATTAGCTCCGGTCATGATCCTATTTTGGTTCGTGACAATAGCACACTGATTTGGCCTGAAAATCCATTGTTTGCACCATTTTACCTGCCTAGCCACCTAAATGGCCCTGCCCACCCAAACGGACTGCACTAGGACGCTCCCTAGCTTCCCTGGCACGCCCTGATCGATTTTTGATTAAGAACTTAAATAGCTGATGAGAAGAAAAGAGGAGAAGATGGATGCTTGATTATGCACTTCAGCAGGCGATAAGTCAACTTGCTCCGGCTCAGCAAAGGAAGGTGGAACTTCTTATGAAGTCCTTTGAAACTTTAGTTCTACCATAAGGAAATAATAGTCAGATTGCATTTCCTAAGCTCAGAGCTAACGGTGAAGAACATTTGCAGATCATATGTAAGCAGAATGCATTCGTACCTTGTAAGCAAGAGAAAGTTGTTGCAGGTATAGACAGAAAGCTTGAAGAAAATGAATGCTCTATGTAAAAGAATCATGATCTTCAACAGTCTATACTTAGGCAGAAGTCGGATGAAATGATAAGAGCTTTGAGTAAACAAGAGCACTTTGAGTAATAAGGTTTGGGTGGAAGGAAAAGCTCGCGTTGAAGATCAGGAAGATAGCTCAAATGATTATAGGAAAGAGATCCCCTCTTCTATCTCAAGCTTAACCGATGCAGTTGATGGAGTAGAAGATGTGGAGCTTGAGAATAATGATGGCGTTATTAGTGAAATATCTAATACAACTCAGAGCTCAATTGTAGATGGTCAAAAAAATTCATCACTGAAATGAGCATCCAGAGTTCATCTTCAGCCAATGATGCAGCAATACAAGAAAATATTGCCAAGAAAGAGACAAAAAAATTTGCGAAAACACCTAAACTTGGTCGTGGATTTTCTTTCTTGGTATCAATGTTTGACCCCAAATAAGACAATGGAGCATCCAAGTGTCAGGCGGACAAAAGAAGTTACATCATCATGTGGCACATGGTATCACAACATGTTCTATCAGATGTTGCATACAAAGTTGGAAATAAACTACTCGATAGAACTAATAATGGGGTAGAGGACAGCATTATACAAATCCCTCTAGGATTTCTCCAAGATAAAAGATGATGCAGAGACAATCAGGGAAGATCATAATCCAAGGCAACACGAGAGAAGTTTCTGTAGAGATGATGCTGTCAAACTCATAAGAGAGGCAGTTAACGAGATCCTTACTATGCCAATTCAAGATGATTCGTCAGATATACAGTCAGTCACCAGTGACATAATCTCGAACTAGGAACTCTTGGAGGCTGAAGGTAAAGTGAATAATAGCTTAAATTTTATAGAAAGCTTGACAAATCTTGACATAACTGAAGATGGAAAGATGTTGGATCAAAAAATGAACGATCCAAAAGAAGAGAGAGAACTTCCACTAACCACGACAACCCTAAGACACAATGGTCCAAGAACTGGAGCAAACTAAAAAAGTTGATCCTTCCCAGGATATCAATCAAGGCATTAGAAAGAGCAAGGAAATTCAACCCCCGGGCACCTCAGCTTCTTCCCACTACACCTAATCAAGAACCAAAAAAAGTGGACTTGAGACATCAAATGGCAGATGAGAGGAAAAAAATAGAAAAATGGATGCTTGATTATGCAATGCAGAATTTGGTCACCACGCAAACTCCTACTAGGAAAAAAAGAGTGGCAATGTTTGTGTAAGCATTCGAAGCAGTTGTTCCGCTCCCAGAAGTATGAACTCAACCAAATAATATTGGTGGCAAATTTCTTCATTGCTTGTATGAATTATGAAGGTTAGCATATGTATTTATATTCATTCTAATTCACTTATCGTGACGAATGAACCTATAGAAAAAGGAAACTCATAGGTAACTTTGTAGTTGTACATGCTTTTGCTACACAGTGAGGCTACAAAGAACAGTTAGAAAGTCACTAAACGTTGAAAGTGAGAGTGATTATTGATTGAATTCACTATAGAGGATTCTAATTTTTAGTGACCAATATGCAGGTAATATACAATGTCTACACAATTATATACAAGAGCCATTTTTCAAAAAGTTGACTGTGTGGAATGATCAATGACTCGTTGTGTATTTGCACTAGCTTTCGTTGATTTTCTTGAGCAACAATGTAAGGATGCATATGAGGTTTCGTATAAAAAAAGTAGATAGGTTCTATTATACTTTTTGCTACGCAGTGTATTCTGTATTATTGTGACAATAATGCTATTATCTCTGAGAATGGTTATTTATACATCTCATTGTGAAGGAGAGTCTTGGCTTAACTACTAAAATTACTAATTGACCGATGTCACAGGTTAGGCTGCATAAAATTACCCCTTGTCATCCAACCCTTTTCTGAACCCCGCACGACCAAAAGTAAGCTCTTTTCTTTTTTTTGTCACATATATATCCTCTTTGAACTCACCATTAATAATGTCATATGAAAGTGAAACAGAATATGAATAATAAATAATTTTCCATCCTATATTAGTGGATCGTCGATCTTGGTAAAATTACATGTTCCCAATTGGCTTTTCACTTGTTAAATCAAGATAAAATTAATTAATATTTTCTCATTTTACCCCTGCAATTAATACTCTTCAGGAGTGTAGTAAAACTATCATTTTGTGTGTGTGATTTATTAAGGAGTGTGTAAAATTAAAAGTGACCAACTAATATGAAACAAACAGTAGTTTATTTGGTTACATTTTATTTTATATGATACCTTTTTGGGCTAAACTTTTTCCCACATAGTTTCCTTAAGGATGTTTTCGTCCTACCCTTTTATATGTTGTCCAAAATTATTTTTGTTTTTCCACTTGGAGCAATAAATATATGTCCCCCTTAAACTCATTAATTTTCCTATGTGTTATAAATATACCATATATAGTGAATGTCTACTTGACCATATATAGTGAATACCTACTTTACCATATATTGTGTATATCTATTTATGAAAAATTTACAAACCCCAAGGTTAGTTTTCCCCTATAAATAAAGGGGCTTTGCTTCATTGTAATTTATTTCTCAAGAGAAGAAATAAGAATCACTCTCTCTATTCTCTCTACTCTTCTTCTTGTTCTTT
>NW_025893602.1:25478-26772 GCF_002878395.1 Capsicum annuum
ACCCTTTTATATGTTGTCCAAAATTATTTTTGTTTTTCCACTTGGAGCAATAAATATATGTCCCCCTTAAACTCATTAATTTTCCTATGTGTTATAAATATACCATATATAGTGAATGTCTACTTTACCATATAGAGTGAATACCTACTTTATCATATATTGTGTATATCTATTTATGGAAAAGTTACAAACTCCAAGGTTAGTTTTCCCCTATTAATAAAGGGGTTTTGATTCATTGTAATTTATTTCTCAAGAGAAGAAATAAGAATCACTCTCTCTATTCTCTCTACTCTTCTTCTTGTTCTTTATTAGTTTATAATAAGTTATCAACACGATGCTCTAACCAACTAAGGTGAGATTATAAATCTGAAGGATTTCAAGGTTAGTAATTCTTTATGTTATATTTCTTTTGCTACTACTAATATAATTATTATTGGATTTGTGGAAAAATAATTGGTTTGGAACCATTTATGTTTTAAATTTATTACTCAAGAACAATATTATCAAAAGGGATGATAATATGTTGGGTTTAAGTCCCATCAATTTATGCCTAAGATGTCTTTATATGGGTAAGACGTTGAGTTTGAATCTCAATGCACCATATTGAAGATATTATGATGGATAAGGAAAAATAATGGGTGTTTAATGAAAAGTCATGAAATTCGACCCATTGAATATGCTCCATTCCATGAAGTGAATGTGGTAGGAATATATGATAAGTCTGAAATATGACAAGTTACTTCATTCTTGAGGTGTATGTGGTAGCAGTGCATAATATGTTTGAAAGAAGATAAGTGATTGAATGCACGAATATATGCGTGGAGGGACAATATGATAATGATCATCAAAAGTGATGATATTTTCGCACGCGTATTATGATCATAAGATATGTTAGAGAAAAATTCTCTAGATCATATGTATGCCTCGATTTGCTCCTGAAGTACAATATCATGACAGAGGTTATTAGCTATCAAAATTTGATAAGCTTAAGGCACGATTATATTCCATTCCTGGGGAATGACGATTTAGATTATTTTAATACAAACGTGCAATTAATTGTGATGGTATCATAACTCACCTCCGAAAAAGGCAGAATAACAGAGAAAATAATTTTGAAATCTACTTCTAAAGTAGTAAATCTGAAATTTATTCATGTAATAGTAAATATGAAATTTACTAAAGAAAAAAAAATACATGTCATGGTAAACTTGGAGTTTACTAATATAAAAGTTCATAAGTTGACATGAACTATTGGGACATCCCATAGATGTGCATATTAAGTATTAAATACATA
>NW_025893602.1:29772-58981 GCF_002878395.1 Capsicum annuum
AATGTGGTTTGATTGGTGGATTAGTTACTTGAAAATGGTTAAGTCTAGGGACTTTAAAGGAAATTTTTTTGTTTTGAATGTGGTTTGTTAGGTGACTTAGTCACTTGAAAATGATTAAGTCTAGGGACTTTAAAGAAATTATTTTTGTTTTGAATATGGTTTGATTGGTGGATTAATTACTTGAAAATGGTTAAGTCTAGGGACTTTAAAGGGAATTTTTTTGTTTTGAATGTGGTTTGTTAGGTGACTTAATCACTTGAAAATGGTTAAGTCTAAGGACTTTAAAGGGAATTTTTTTGTTTTAAATGTGGTTTGTTAGGTGACTTAGTTGGTTGAAAATGGTTAAGTCTAGGGACTTTAAAAGGGATTTTTGTGTTTTGAATGTGATTTGTTTGGTGACTCAGCTGCTTGAAAAATGGTTAAGTTTTTGTAACTTGATCTAATTAGTTGAATCTGATTGATTGCGTAGATGGAACCTGATTATAGCTGGATATATCAACAGAACAATGATAATAGAATGGGTATTAGGGAGGAATTTGTGGAGGGTGTCAAAAGATTTATTGAACGTGCTAAGACACTTGATATATGGACACATTATCGGGTTATTCGTTGTCCTTGTGTTAGATGTGATGGTATAAATCTTTTAAGTGAAGAAGATGTAAAGGAACATCTTTATGGAAAGGAGTTTCATGGGGACTTTTTTAGATTGTGTGGTATTCATGGGGATGTTACGAAAAATAACTTTGTTGTTAGATAACGTAGTAGGTCTGCAAGGCATAATGAATATCAAGATACTAGGATGATAGAAATGGTGCAGGATGCTTTTGGGATGCAATACGGGGTTGACTTTAGGAAAAATGTTGAAGATGTTCCTAATAGCGAAGCGGGCAATTTCTACAAAGAATTGCATGCTGCTAGTCATCCTTTGAAACTTGGGACATCTCTCTTAAACAGAATTTCAATCTGCGTACATATCTAATGTGGACTGTTAATGATTTTCCTGCTTATGGAATGTTGACTGGGTGGATGACAGTTGGAAAGCTAGCTTATCCATACTGCATGGAAAAAACAAAATATTTCACATTGAGACATGGCAGAAAAAATTCATGGTTTGATTGTCATCGTTGTTTCTTGCCACCTGATCATAAATTTAGGAGACTCAAGAATGCATTCAGAAGTAATAGAAGGGAACATGATGGTCTACCTCCAAGACTATATGGTCATGACGTCTAGGAAATAGTTCAGGATTTGCCTAAAGCCAGCATAGAACGATTGTACAGGCTTGATGGATATGGCGTTTCATATAACTGGTCTAAGCAAAGTATATTTTGAGAGTTAGAATATTAGCCAGATAATTTACTTATAAATAATGTTGATGTCATGCATACTGAGAAGAACTATTTTGACAACTTGTTCAATACAGTTATGGATGTCACCGGCAAAAGAAGGATAATCCTAAGGCCAGACTTGACTTGCCAAAATATTGCAACCGCAGAGACTTATAGTTACGCAGGGGCCCAACGGCAATGTTTTTAAGCCCAAGGCTAGTTTTACATTCAAGTTAGACCAAAAGCGTCAAATATGTGAGTGGGTTCAAATTTTGAAGATGCCCGATGGATATGCCTCAAATTTGGGAAAGAGGGTTGATATGACACAAGGAATCTTGCATGGAATGAAAAGCCATGATTTTGATGTTTTCATGGAACAATTACTTCCAATTGCTTTTATTGGTTTACCTAAAAACATATGGAAACCAATAGTAGAGATCAGTTTGTTCTTCAAGGACTTATGTGCCACCACATTAAAAGAAAAAAATCTAGCGTGAATGGAAAGTAATATTGTTGTTATCACCAACAAGCTGGAGAAGATTTTCCCACCCGCGTTCTTCGATGTGATGGAACATCTTTCCATTTACCTTGTGCACGAATCTCAGCTAGGCTGTCCAGTTCAAACTAGGTGGATGTATCCATTCGAACGGTAAACATTTGCAACATATTTAAATTCATACATATCTTTTTTAAATATAGTAAACATCTAACCTTAACATTGTACAGGGAAATTGAAAAATTGAAAAGGAGTTCCAAAAACAAACATAGGGTGGAAGGCTCTATAGTCGAGGCATATCTTGTAAGAAAAACTTCTCAGTTTTGTTCATACTACTTTCATGATGAAGTTGTTTGTTCAAGAAACTGACCGAATCGTCATCAGGATGACATGAATGAGCCTCATTTTCAACCGATATCAATTTTTAATCAATCTGGTTGTAAGGCTAAAAAGACCATACCTCGCTGCCTTACACCCACGGAGCGCAAGTCAGCAACTTTGTATGTCATACTGAATTGCCCAAAAATTGAGCCCTTTCTGAAGTAAGGAGATTAAAATTTTAACATATCTTATTTGTCTACTCATTCACTTAAAGAAACTAATTGTGTTTCCTATGTTGGGTGTTCAGTTCATTTAAGACTGAATTCCACGAAAATCAAGTGTATGCATCCTTTGCAACATGGTTTAAAAATGAGGTTCGTAAGTGTATTAATATTTCTACAAAATTTAAACAGTTACACATTCCTCAACTAAAATATATATATGTACAATATTTTTAGTTACACCATTCACCAAATGCAGCCGTATATGATCAGCTCTTGAGAGATATTTCTTTGGGTCCAGTTGAAGCTAATGCTATGTCCCAATACAAAGTAAATGGGTTTAAATTTTCCACAGAACAACACTCCAAAACAAGTAAAACAAACAATAGTGGTTTTTGGGTTAAGGGTGATGATAATGTTGATAACTTTGGCATCATGCACGAGATCTTAGAATTGGAGTATACTGGTTTTTCAACAAAAAAAATTGTCTTCTTTTGATGTAAGTGGTTTGATCAAAGCATAAAAGGCACAAGAGTACATAAGAAGCGTAACATCATTGAAGTGAAGCACAATAGCTCGTATCCTATTTACGATCTATTTGTTCTAGCATAAAATGCTAAACAAGTGTATTATTCTCCTTATCCATTGCACAATGACAAGTCTGATTAGTGGGCTGTAATCAAAACAAAGCCTATAGGCCGGGTGAAAGTTGAGAATGTGCTAGAGACTACTATCAAAATAAAATGCAGATTGATCACCAGCTAGTTAACGTTGAATTAGTGGACGATTTGAATCACACAAAAAATATATTTAAAGAAGTTAATATTACGGAAGAAGAGGCTGAGTGGGTAGGAGATGAGAAAACCTCCGAAGAGGGTGAATGGTTTAGTGGAGAGTCTTCAGGAAAAGAGGATTAGTTGTGTAGATTGTATTTATTATGTATTGATGTCTTTATGCTTTGTACTATATATTTACCTTTATGCTTCTTGTTTAAGATTGATATGTAATATACTGCTTTACTTTGTTGTTTCCACTTTTTCACGATTTATATAGTAATAAAAATATTTTTGTCTATATCTCATGTTGTTGGAGCTATTTAAAATGTGAATTAGTAACTTGAAATTATTTACTTGGAATGTTTTCTTATACATTCATTTTGTAGTAACTAACTACTTTTTAACTTAACATAATTTAGATGTCAGGCAAAGGTAACAAAGGTAAGGCAAAAGTTGATACTACAAAACAAAAAAATAATAGACAATCTCCGCCTTATAGACGACCGACAAGCATTCATATATCTGAGGGTCGATTTGTTGATGCGCCAGCACAATCCTCATATTCTAGGTCGTCCGAGGATTCGATTCTTACTCCTATGCTTGTGGGGCCACTACATGGGTCTACACCGACTCATTCTGCTGCTATGACCGTGCCACCACCAGCACAATACTATCGGACAGCCACTGGCCCTTCCAGATGTATACCATTATTGATACCCTCCTGCAGCAGTCATGCAACTTCGCAGGGTGATTCTACTGGATCTATTGGGTTGTCGGATCTTCATCTTGGAGGCACTCCATCTGGTGCTTCAGATCCGCCCACGCCAGTACATCCACCATCACTTATTAGGCAGCCAGGAAACAGAGATGATTTTGGGAGGATTTATCTTGTTCCAGTTGCGAGAGGGTAATATTTTTAAATATAATAACGTTACTCATTTTTTCATTACTCTATTATTATGCTCTATGACATTACTGTTTGATCTTGTGTTGTAGGTTTAGGACGGATGCTTGAGTTGGACAAAAGACGCAAATATGCATTACTCTGCACTTCAACGGCTACTGAACCAACTGGCAAAAGGTTCCCAAACTTGACAGGGAGAGAATGTTTGAAGAATTTAAGGTAAGGATTTAACTTATCGACTACTTATTAGCATTTTGTTAGAACAAAAAATTGAATATTATATTTTTGTTGTAGAAATTTTACTGGTGGGATGATGCAAATACATTTCTCATAAAGAAGAACTTTTTCATAAGATGTAGAGCTAGATTTAACGATCTCTTGGATTATGCTCAAAAGAAATTGGTAAAACCTAAGTGGATTCCTGAAGCTGCATGGCAACTGTACCTTCGCCATTGGAGTAGCGCAGACTACCAATTTCTAAGTGAAAAAGAAAAGAAATCCTGGGCATCATCCAAGGGTGGCTCCCTACATACTGCGGATGCCAGAAGTACTCTTGCTGTGAAGGAAAAAAATGGTATGTAACTTTTACAGTGTTAATTGTTTGTTTCTATTTAAATTTTTTTATCATTTGAACATTGATATATAATGTTTTCATATGCAGGAAAAAGATAAGGGTAGGCGAATACCAACTGATGAGCTATTCGAGGAGACTCATACAAAAAAAAGGACTCGATTGATGAAGGTGTCTAGGTTGAAGCTCGTGCAAAAGCTGTCCATGTAAGAAACAAATTTTGAATTATAACTACTTTAACATTTTTTACTTTTTGTATTAACTTTACTTTAAATATAGGATAAATATACGCGTCTTGTTGTTGAGTATCGTAGTAGTCAGCCTCCTGAAAGTCAGGGTGACCCAATACCCGAGCATGTAGAGGAGGAGTTATGGACAAAAGCTGTGGGTCCTGCAAATAGAGGTCATTTCTATGGATTCCACACAAATTTTTTGGCGATAATATTAAGTGTCCCTCTGGCCATGGATACTCTATCTCTTCAGTTGATAGAGAAACCATTGAAAGATTACAATATATGGTTTCTCAACTCACTGAAGAGCTTGCTGAATAAAAAGAGAGGTTTGCTGAACAGAGAGAGAGGCAGAAGAAGACCAAGAAGGCAACAATATCACAAATCAAGATGCTGCTGCAGCAGTTCAGCTCTTTCATTCAGACTGTAGGGGTTATTCCTCCGTTTCCTAGTGATGCAGTTCGGGCTGTAAAAGGTTTAGGCCTCCTGGATGATTTCAGAACGGATGATGATATGGAAGACGAGGACGAATTCGATGATGATGACTTTTAGTTTTTTTATTTTTGTATGTGTTGTATTTATTATTTAGACATTTTGTTGTTTGAAAGTATTTTTTTAGTTTTTTCATACTCACTTTTGTAGGACATTTTGTACGTGTTGTAGACTTTTAAAAGTATTTATATTTAGTTTTTGATTGTTGTTGCTGTTATATTGATTTGGTTACTACTGTATTGGATTGTTGTTGTTGCATTGTGTATTAATTTTTTTTCCAGAAAACCGACCACCAAGTGGTTGGTTTAATATTTAAATTAATTAATTAATTTAATAAAAAAACGACCACTTGTGATGGGTTTTTTTCCTAAATTTTTTTTATAATTTTAATAAAATAATAATGAATTTTTAAAATATATATATATATATTTTAAAAATAACTGACCACTTATGGTCGGTTTTTAAAAACCTACCACAACTTTACCGACCTCACACTTTAGTCGGTTTTGGAGGAAAACCGACCACATGTGGTCGGTTTTTTAGTACTATTTAGAGCACTTGTCGTTTCCCCTCTGACCATTATGATATCTCTTTTGACAACTTGATAATAGTATTTATTTTTGTATACATAAGACTGACACCAATACCTTACACCTTGTATGTAGAGAAAATTGAAGGAAAGGTGTCTTTTAAGTCTTGAATGAAGGATTGGTGACGTTGACCAATTCAAAGGGTCAAACATAATTAAAAAACTTGATTAGGTTAATTGTAGACTTGATTAATATTTTCTAAACTTTTTAATCTTTTCAAAAATATAAATTAACCCACACCCACAAAACTTCCCTCCCTCTGCAAATCTATCACTCTCTCTTCTCTCTTTCTCTCGATAGTTTCTCTCTCTAACTTCTCCCAACCAACAACTTTTCAAATTTATCCCTTCAATCTTGTGAACTTCAACCTCTAGCAATAAATAGTTTTGAGTTCTTTCTCGTTCCTTTTTAACTTTCAACCGTCAGTCGACGTGACAAGATTTTTCGGCGACAACAACTTAGAGTTTTTCATTGTTTCTTTTCAATTTTCACAAGTAAAAAATTAGGGCTTTTAAGTTATGACGAAAATGAGGAACTTGATTTGTTGGTGTTTGTTATTTTTTTATGTTTTTTGTTATTTTTTTTAATGTTTGTTATTTTTTAGTTGAATTTCTCATCTGGATGTATCTGCTACTGTTGTTTTTTAATAATAGATAAAACATGTAACGTGAATCCGACAGATGAGTATTTGTTGCAACATAAATGACTAATCTGTTGCACAGATTAGTAATCTATTGCAACATATATGACTAATATGTTGCACAGATTAGTAATTTGTTGCAACATATATGACTAATCTGTTGTAACATATATGACTAATTTATTGAAACAAATGAGTAATCTTTTGCAAAATATATGACTAATTTGTCACAATAAATAAGTAATCTGTTGCAACAAATATGACTAATTTGTTGCAACAAATGAGTAATCTGTTGCAACATATATGACAAATCTTTTGCAACAGATTACTCATCTGTTGGATTCGTTTTATAGTGTTGTAATATCAATCCAACATATGGGTCATCTGTTACAACAGATTAGTCATATATTGCAACAGATTACTCACTTGTTGCAACAGATGACTCATATGTTGGATTCATGTTGCAGGTTCTGTCCATTGTAGCAGTAGCAGATACACCAAATAAGAAATTCAACAAAAATTATAATTTTACTTACAAAATAAGCTATGAAGTAATGTCCAAGTGATATACGAATAAAATTTGATCTAAAAAAATTTTAAAAAGTTTCAACAGGGGCACAACGAATAAGTAAAACATATGAAAAATTTTATGAAACAGGTAAAGAAGACAAAAATAATATACCATACATAAAATGCAAAAGGATCAAGGGGACAAACATTTGAGTTCTCCTAAAAACGTTTAAGTTCTCTAATATTTTAATTATTTTCTAATAGTTGACCAATCTGTTTAATAATTTCCAACAGATGAATCATCTGATGCAACATGCTAGTCATCTATTGATTCAAATTAAGTAATTATTAGTAATAACTAAATTGATTTAGCTAAGATTAAAGACGTCTCTACGACAATGGGACAAACATTTGTGTTCTCCTAAAAATATTTGAGTTTCCTAGTATTTTAATTATTTTCCAACAGATTATCTGTTTGTTGCAACAAGTTAGTCATCTATTGTGACAGATGTTTATAACAAGTTAGTCATTTATTTATTCAAATTAAGCAATTATTAATAATAACAAAATTAATTTAATTAAAGTTAAAGACAAGTCTTTAATACAAGACCTTAGACAAGGGGACAAATGTTTGAGTTCTCCTAAAAACATTTGAGATTTAATATTTTAAATTGCTTTTCAACACGAACTCGGAACCAAAATGAGCCACGGAATTAAAAAAGTGACCAAAATAGGCCACCTATTTAAAAAGTTACCAAAATAGGTTAAACGTAATGATTTATTATGTTTTCTACTTTTTTCTTAATGGTCAACTAACAGAGTTGAAATTCTTACGTTTTACATTTTTTTGTAAAATGTAAGAAATTTGTATGTTTTATAAAAAAAAAATATAAAACGTAAGAATTTCTTACGTTTTATACGATAACCGAGGAAAAAAATACAATGAATTTTCAAATCAATTAAAAAGGTACTAAATAAAAGAGTTGTTCAACATAACAAAAAGTTACATTCTTAACTTTTTTATAGCAGTGGTCCCCCCACCCACAATTCCTTTTTCTACAAATGTCTCATCACTTCTACTTTTCTCTATTTTACATATGATAATTATGAATTTTTTTATTAGTTAAATTTATTTATATTTTACATGTAGTTCAAATAATTTATTTTTCTAATAAATTTTTATGTTTTACATAAAAAAAAGTTAAAAAAGAAGTATCAATTACCTCATTAACTTAATAATTTTCTTATATTTATTCTATATTAAAAGATAATCACTTCTATCCTTAATTATCTGATTTCTCTTTAAAAAAAATTATACTTTTGAGTTTTTCTCTACTCCAAAATAGTGAAATGTTGAATTATCGTCGATCAAATATGCTACTATATACAAGAATTATATTTTTTTAGGAGTGTTCCTCAAAAAATATATTTTCTTATATTAATTTAGGAGTGCTCCTAAATTAAATTATGATTTTTTACACCATTAATTATAATATGAAACATATTTATGCATGTGAGTCTCCTCAATATCCAAATCGAAAACTACAATTAATCACTATCCAAAAAAATTAATTTCATATTTTAACACACCAAAAAAATATAATTCTTGTAAATAGTAGCATATTTGATCGACGATAATTCTTTCACTATTTTGGAGTAGAGGAAAACTCAAAAGTATAATTTTTTAAGAGAGAAATCGGATAATTAAGAATAGAAGTGATTATTTTTTGATATAGAATAAATATAAGAAAATTGTTAAGTTAATGAGGTAATTGATACTTCTATTTTTTAAATTTTTATGTAAAACGTAAAATTTTATTACATAGAGGAAAAAATAAATTATTTGAACAATATGTAAAATATAAATTAATTTAACTAATCAAAAAAATCATAATTATCATATGTAAAAAGCGAAAAAAGTAGAAGTGATGGGACATTTGTGGAAAAAGGAATTGTGGGTGGGGGACCACTGCTATAAAAAAGTTAAGAACGTAACTTTTTGTTATGTTAAACAACTCGTTTTTTAGTATATTTTTAATTGATTTGATAATTCACTGCATTTTTTCCTCGGTCATTATGTTAACGTAAGAAATTCTTACGTTTTATATTTTTTTTATAAAAAGTAAAAAAAATTTACGTTTTACAAAAAAAATATGTAAAATGTAAGAAATTCTTACGTTTTTGTAAAAATCAACTCCGTTAGTTGATCATTAAGAAAAAAATAAAAAATATAATAAATTATTACGTTTAGCCTATTTTGATAACTTTTTAAGCAGGTGACCTATTTTGGTCACTTTTTAAATTCTGTGACTCATTTTGGTTCTGAGTTATATCTTGTCTATTTAATAATTTCCAATAGATGAGTCATATGTTGCAATAATTTAGTCATCTGTTGCAACAGATGTCTATATTTGTTGGATAATTTTCAATAGATGAGTTAGCTATTGCCACAGGTTAGTCATCTGTTGCAATAGATGTCTTATATGTTTGGTCATTTTTAACAAATGTCTTTAACTGTTTGATATTTTCCAACAGATTACTCATCTATTGCAACATGTTAATTCAAATCGTAATTGAACTTATCAATTCATCTTTAATTTTAGTTAAATCAATGTTGTTATTACTAATAATGTCTTAATTTGAATCATTTCAAATAAAATTTTTCAATTAACACTTTACTTAAGACGAATACACTTAGATGATCATGTAATTACTATGAGATTAATTGAAATCGTAATTAAATTACCAATTCATCTTTAATTTTAGTTAAATCAATTTAGTTATTACTAATAATTACTTAATTTTGATTATTTCAAATCAAATTGGTCAATTGATTATTCTACTTAAGACGAAACACTTAGTTGATCATGTAATTACTACAAAATTAATTGAAGTTGTAAGTGAACTTACTAATTCATATTTAATTTTAGTTAAATCAATATAGTTATTTCTAATTATGGCTTGGTTTGAATTATTTCAAATAAAATTGGTCAATTGATCACTCTACTCAGGACGAACACACTTAGTTGATCGTGTAATTACCGTGAGATTAATTGAAACAGTAATTGAACTTATTAATACTAGTTAAATCAATTTAGTTATTACTAATATAATGGATTAATATGAATCAATAGATGACTAAGAGGTTACAAAAATAATAATCTGTTGAAAATAACCAAACAAATAAAGACATCTGTTGTAATAGATTAGTCACCTATTGCAACAGATTAGTAATCTGTTGAAAATAACAAACATATAAAGTCATATGTTGCAACAAATTGGTCATCTGTTGGAAATGACCAATAGATAAAGAGATTTGTTACAACAAATGACTAATCTATTGCTACATATGTGTATATCTATTTGATAATTTTTAATAAATGACTCATCTATTGCAACAGATTAAATCTGGTGCAATAGGTTATACACTTAAATGATCATGTAATTACTATGAGATTAATTGAAATTGTAATTATCAAATCAATTTGGCTATTACTAATAATGGCTTAATTTGAATCATTTCAAATAAAATTAGTCAATTGATCACTCTACTCAGAACGAACACACTAAGATGATCGTGTAATTAATTCGTAATTGAACTTATAATTCATCTTTAATTTTAGTTATATCAATGTAGTTATTACTAATAATATCTTAATTTGAATCATCTCAAATAAAATTGGTCAATTAACACTTTACTTAAGACGAGTACACTTAGATGATCATGTAATTACTAACTATGAGATTAATTGAAATCGTAATTAAAATTATCAATTCATCTTTAATTTTAGTTAAATTAATTTAATTATTACTAATAATTGCTTGATTTTAATTATTTCAAATAAAATTGGTCAATTGATCATTCTACTTAAGACGAAACACTTAGTTGATTATATAATTACTATAAAATTAATTGAAATTCTAAGTCAACTTACAAATTCATCTTTAATTTTAGTTAAATCAATATAGTTATTTCTAATTATGGTTTGGTTTTAATCATTTCAAATAAAATTGGTCAATTGATCACTCTACTCAGGACGAATACACTTAGTTGATAGTGTAATTACCATGAGATTAATTGAAACTGTAATTGAACTTATTAATTCATGTTTATTATAGTTAAATAAATTTAGTTATTACTAATATAATGGCTTAATATGAATCAATAGATGACTAACATGTGGCAAAAGAGAGTAATCTGTTGAAAATGACTAAACAGATAAAGACATCTGTTGGAAGTGACCAAACAGATAAAGGCATCTGTTGGAAATGACCAAACATATAAAGACATCTGTTGCAACAAATGACTAACCTATTGCAATAAATGACTCATCAATTGAAAATTATTAAACAAATATAGACATCTGTTGCAACAGATGATAAGTTGTTGCAACAGATGACTCATCTGTAGAAAATTATCAAACATATAGGATATATGTTGGAAAAAAAATTAAAATACTAAAGCTCGGATGTTTTTAAGAGAACTCAAATGTTTGTCCCCTTGTCTAAGGTCTTGTCTTTAATTTTAGTTAAATCAATTTAGTTATTACTAATAATTGCTTAATTTGAATAATTTTAAATAAAATTTATCAATTGATCATTCTATTAAGGACGAATACATTAATTAAAATTGTAAGTGGACTTATCAATTCATCTTTAATTTAGTCAAAATCAATTTATTTATTACTAATAATGACTTAATTTGAATCATTTGAAATAAAATTGGTCGATTAATCACTCTCCTCGAGACGAATACACATAGTTGATCATTAATTACTATGAGATTAATTGAAATTGTAAGTGAACTTATCAATTCATCTTTAATTTTAGTTATATCAATTTAGTTATTACGAATAATGGATTAATTTGATTCATTTCAAATAAAATTGGTCAATTGATCACTCTAATCTTGACGAACATTAGTTGATAATTTAATTACTATGAGATTAATTGAAATTGTAAGTTTATCTTTAATTTTATTCAAATCAACTTAGTTATTACTAATAATATCTTAATTTGAATTATTTCAAATAAAATTGATCGATTGATCACTCTACTCGGGACGAATACACTTAGTTAATCATGTAATTACGATGAAATTAATTAAAATTGTAAGTGAACTCATTAATTCATGTTTAATTTTAGTTAAATCAACATAGTTATTACTAATAATGGCTTAATTTGAACCATTTAAAATAAAATTGGTCAATTAATTATTTTACTAAGGATGAAACACTTAATTGATCATTTAATTACTGAGATTAATTAAAATCGTAATTGAACTTATTAATTTATCTTTAATTATAGTTAAATAATATAGTTATTTCTAATAATGGTTTAATTTGAATTATTTCACATAAAATTTGTCAATTAATCATTCTACTCAGTACGAAACACTTAATTGATCATGTAATTACTATGAAATTAATTGAAATCGTAATTGAACTTACTAATTCATCTTTAGTTTTAGTTAAATCAATATAGTTATTTCTAATGATGACTTAGTTTGAATCATTTCAAATAAAATTGGTCAATTGATCACTTTACTCTGGACGAACATGCTTAGTTGATAGTGTAATTACCATGAGATTAATTGAAACTGTAATTGAACTTATTAATTTATATTTTACTGTAGTAATTAATTTAGTTATTACTAATAATGACTTAATGTGAATCAATAGATGACTAACATGTTATAACAAATGAGTAATCTGTTGGAAATTACCAAACAAATAAAAATATCTATTGAAAATTACCAAATAGATATAGACATCTGTTGCAACAAATAACTCACTTGTTGCAACAACTAATTCCTCTATTTAAAATTATCAAAAAGATATAGACATCTGTTGCAACAGATGACTAAGTTGTTGTAACATATGACTCCTCTGTTGGAAATTACTAAATAGACAAAATATGTGTTGAAAAGCAATTTAAAATACTAAAGCTCAAATGTTTTTTAGGAGAAATCAAATGTTTTCTCCCTTGTCTAAGGTCTTGTCTTCAATTTTATTTAAATCAATTTAATTATTATTAATAATTACTTAATTTGAATCAACAAATGACTAACCTGTTATAAGCATTTATTGTAACAGATGACTAACTTGTTGCAACAAATAGGTGATCTGTTGGAAAATAATTAAAATACTAGGGAACTCAAACATTTTTAGGAGAACTCAAATGTTTGTCCCATTGTCTTAAAGACTTGTCTTTAATTTTAGCTAAATCAATTTAGTTATTACTGATAATTGTTTAATTTGAATCAACAGATGACTAACATATTGCAACAGATGATTCATCTGTTGGAAATTATCAAACAGATAGAAAATCTGTTATAATAGATGGGTTATCCATAAGAAAGAAATTAAAATACTAGGGAACTTAAATGTTTTTAGGAGAGCTCAAACGTTTGTCCCCTCGATCCTTTTGCATTTGATGTATGATACACTTTTTTTGTCTTCTTTACCTGTTTCATAAATGTTGTCATGTGTTTCACTTATTCGTTGTGCTCTTGTTGAAATTTTTAGAATTTTTTTAGGTCAAATTTTGTTTGTATATCACTTGGACATTACTTCATAGGTGATTTTGTAAGTATAATTATGATTTTTGTTGAATGTTTTATTTGGTATATTTGCTACTACTACAATGGATAGAACCTGCAACATGAATCCAATATATCAGTCATTTATTGCAACAAGTAAGTAATCTGTTGCAACATATGACTAATCTGTTACAACAGATGACCCATATGTTGGATTTATGTTACAACACTATAATATAAATCCAACAGATCACTCATATGTTGCAATAGATTAGTCAATATGTTGCAATAAATTAGTCAATATGTTGCAGCAGATTACTTATCTGTGCAATAGATTACTCATCTGTGCAGCAGATTACTCATCTGTTGGATTCACGTTACATGTTTTATCTACTATTGAAAAAATAATTGTAGCAGATACACCCAGATGAGAAATTCAACTAAAAATTATAATTTTACTTACTAAAATCACCTATAAGTAATTCTTAAGTGATATGCGAATAAAATTTAACCTAAAAAATTTGATCAAGTAGCAATAGTAGCGGTAACAACAATGTTCAACAATAAGAAGATGATGATGATGAACAAAAAGAGATGATAATGAAGAATAAGATGATGATAATGAAGAAGATGATGATGAATAAAGCAACAACAACAATGAACAATAGAAATCACCAAGAGAGAGAAAACTCCAATAAATGAGAAGAGAGAGAACGTGCATTTTTTTTCGCTCCATTTCTAGTTATATTAGGTTTTACATTGGATCAAAGTGTAAATTAAAAAATTTGTGGGTTATTTTCAAACTTGTCTTACTTTCTTAATCCTTAATAAAGTAATCGTCACCTCCACTCAATTATTAAGACTTGTGTCACTCACACTTCATTTTAAAACTCTTTTGTCACCTAGAGCCCAAAGCCCCTTGTATGTACAACCATATTGTATTTTAGAAATATTTTGATAAATATTCAAATGTGATATAGTGTAGTACCTTGGGAATTTTGAGATTTTAATGATTTTAATTTTGATTTTTCTATGTATATTTTAAAAATATTTTAAATTGCTAATTATTATAATTTTATAATACTTTTCATGTAGTTTTCAAGTAAATTACTTTCATAAACTCATTTTTTTGGATTATATTGTTTTGTGATGTTATTAATGTATCGTGTAAAAATTTAGAAATAACGTTATTGTCATAAATATTTTATTTCTTGAAAGCTTAAATTAGTCATATCTGACCATTTCTCTTATACATTCAAATGTTTTACCTCAATTGAATTATGAATATCTCTATTATATTTTTCTTGCTTTATTTTCATAAAATCTTACTTATACGTGTCTAAAAAGAGACAGATTGGTCCACTAAACTTCCTGCTATGTAGTCTTATATTAGTCGTAGGTTATGCTCCTATTATTGAAAAAGAGTTAAGCTCTCCCCTTGGTCAAGTTGGCTTAAGCTCGAATCGAGGGGTGTCAGTATGTATTATATACATGTAACATTTTTGCCTATCTGCGCAATGTAATTTTTCGAAAAAGGGGTGTCGGTTGATAACCCTCAAGCACATGTGGCTCCGCCACTCCTTGGCATATTTTCTAATGTGCTGTATCCATAACTTGTTCACACGACTTGGCACATCAGTACGGTTTACAGCTCTAAACAGACTTGGGAAGATTCTAATATTGAGTTTCAGTCTAATGAAACGCTGGAGACTATTAGATTAATACATATATCAGTTGTTTTGCCTTGTTGTTGTTTCTGTTTGTTGCAATTGCATCTTTTTTACTTATTGCTCAGCCAAGTGTCTTTCCGAAACAAAACTTCTTATCTTTGACCCTCCCCTAAACCAACCTGTGTGATTACACTATGTTTGTTGTTGTTGTTGAAACTAGCAAAAAGAAGGAAGAATTTTGGGAACTAAAATTTCTAATGACATTCCATGTTTCAATCCTGTATAACCTCTTCATTGGGTTAAATATAATCCTATTCAATTGACTAACTCTATAATTAGTTATGTCTTATCTGGATTTTGAATGAAACTTGGTTGGAAGGCAGCTCAACGGGAGTTTTAGGAAAAGATAGTAAGGAAAATCATTAATGGATATCCCAACTTTAACAGAAAAGACAAAATAAAATGACTTGCTGATCTTTTCTAGCATTACTTCTTTTTATTTCATTTGAAGGCATTATATGGTAGTCAAATAGTAACCACCACCATTAAATAACACCATATAGATGCCAAACGTCAAGTTTGATTGCTCAACTCTGCTCCTTTAATTGTTTTGGCTTTCAACTGTTACAATCTCTAGGCCCTAAACCAAAGTGGTGCAAATCGATAGGAAGTGACTTTTGAGTCTTTTTTAGTATAGAGCACGTTAATAAAAGAAAAGGGGGATCGATGTTACTTTCTAAAAAAAGAAAGGGGGAGGGGATCGGAATTCGCTAGTTTTGATATGCTCACTTATGTCAGAATCGTGGGAAAGATTGAATATCATATGTGGATATGCTAATGAAAATAAACGAAATGTGAAAAACAACACCATTTTATGTGGTACTTATAAGCAAATAAAATTCTTGAATACTTGTCTGGTATAACTTATTGCATTTTTTACCAAAGCTTATTTCTTACAAAAACATATTAGTTGCAATACATGATGTTTGTCTCTATTTGGTCGACTTTTACTTTGATAGGGATTTGACATTAAAGATTATCCGAGTTCAGTTCCATTCACTTCCATATACCCCATGGAATACTACTTGGAAGATCCTGAGAACGTTGAATTGACGGAGGGTTACGCCGCACAGGCACTTGAGCAGTACAACAAAGAAAAGAGGTTTTGACCAAAATCATCCCTTATGTTTCACCATGACGTTCTACATCCTTATAGTATCCTACTTAACCTAAAACATCCTTCAAGTTTGTCAAAGTAGATCAAAAACATCTCTCTGTCAATATTACCATCTATAATCAACAGAACTTTTCTCTTGGCACATGACTTTTCTTTTCCCTTCACTTTCTCCCAAAATATTTATTCTTGCCTCCTAATCTCCCTTTTACGGAACAAAAAAGTACTTTACAGAAGCTTGAATAGGGTTTTTAATGGTTGAATAATTTATTATTGGGTGAAGTTCTATCTCTGTAAAATTGACACCTTGTTGTTGAATTTGTGATACAGGGACTCAATGTTCGGAACTCAAGAAATATATAGTGATTCTGATAATGAATCAGATTATGAAGAGTTTGAGAATTCAGATTATGAAGATGACATTTTATTTGATCAAAATGTTGATCCTTCTATTAAAATCTTTTCTGTCAATATCAGAGAAAATTCGAGAATAAATGATGATAATGATGAGTTTATTAGCAAAGAGTTGCAAAAGAAGATGCAAAATAAAGACGGCGACTTAGATTGTGTTGTTTTTAGTGACATGGAAAGCTTGAATAGTGATACCAATGCATCTAATGAAGATTTAAACTTTCCAAAGCCCAAGCCCAAGACAAATGAAGCTAATCCTAAGTTAGCATTAGGACAAATATTTCAAAACAAAAAAGAGTTTAAGGAAGTTGTTACTACTCATGAGATTAAAAGAGGAAGGATGGTCGAGTGGATAAAGGATGACTCAGTAAGATCAAGGGGAGCATGTAAGCATCGACCCTCTTGTGTGCGTAATTTTAGCTTAAAAATGCATAGAGACACAAATTTTCAGATAAATACTTACATCTCTGAGCATACATGTTTTTGTTGTATTGTCAAGAATAAGAATGTCACTTCCAGTTGGATTGCAAAGAAATAGGTCGATAGAATCAAATCAAATAGAGAACAAAAAACATTAAAATTTAGAGATGAAGTCAGTATAGAGCTGGGAGTATATGTATCTTTATGTCAAGTAAAAAAAGCTAAAAGAAGGCTATTTCTAGGATCGATGGCAATTTGAATGACCAGTTTAGCATTTTGTGGAATTATATTAATGAGATCTTGCGATCCAATCCCGGAACATAAATTTACATGAAGTTAACACCAAATGAGACTCCTAACAATCCGCTAGATTCCAAATACTATACATATGTTTTGCAGCATGTAAAGATGAATTTAAGGTAGGTTGTAGAAAGATAGTTGGTGTATATGGTTGTTGGTTGAAAGACTCTATGTATGGTTCACAGTTGCTTACTATTGTTGGTTTAGATGGCAATAACAATATCTTTCCTATAGCCTATGCCGTTGTGGAAAAGGAGTGCAAGGATACATGGTAGTGTTTTTTGAACTATTTAATGATTGATATTGAAATAGAAAAGCAATATGTATGGACATTCATGTTAGATAAGCAAAAAGGCCTTCTTAAAACTTTTAAGGAAGTGTTACCAAATATTTCTCATAGATTTTGTGCCCGACACTTGCTCAATAATTTCAAAGCAAACAGATTCCCTAGTTATGCATTTAAAAAGGCTTTTGGGAAGTGACTAGAGCAACAATCGTTGAAGCTTTTAATATGCATATGTTGGAGATATGTGAACTGGATAAAAAACGTATGAATGGCTTTTGAGTATGTTACCAAGTAAATGATCCAGATCTCACTTCTCACCACTTTCAAAGTGTGACATTCTGTTAAACAATGTAAGTGAGGTCTTTAATAGTCTCATTACTGATGCTAGAGATAAGACCATTATCAAACTTTTGGAGATCATAAGGCATATACTCATGGCTAGGATTGCATTCAATAGGAATAAAGCTGAAAGGTGGGCTAGAACTGCATCCAGTAGGAATGAAGCTGAACAATGGACTTTGGGTAACATTTGTCCAAATATAAAAAAAAATTGCATAGAAACACGAAAGGAGATTTTGGTTATATTCCTAGAAAGGCTAACTCAGAGAATTATGAAATCGTAGGGTCTACTGATATTGACACTTGGGTTGTGGACTTGTATAACAAGATGTGTAGTTGTACAAAATGGGAATTATCTGGAATACATTGCAAACATGCTATTTGTGCTATATGGATGAAAAAAGATGGCATTGTAGACTATGTTCACGATTGCTACAAGGTTGAGACATATAGGAAAACATATACAACCATATTTTCTATGAACGGGCAAGATTTATGGCCTAAATCATCTAATCCGCAACCATTGCCACCACTTTATTTGAAAAAGAAGAAAGGAAAGAAATAAAGATTAAGAAAGAAAGAAGTTGATGAGCCTGGAGCCTCGAGGACTAGGATGAAAAAGAAATAAAAAGCAGTTGATTGTAGCAAGTGTGGTCGATCCGGTCATAACAAAAGAAGTTGTTCTTTATTTAATGTTGTTGAACTAGAACCAACAAACTATCCTTCATCTTTGGACTCTATTATGGTTGAGAACACATCAAGTTGGACGCAAGAATTTGCTTCTTTTTGTGACAAACTTTCGGTGAGATACATATATCAATAATGGTTGTCTTACTTTACTATAATGAAACTTATTTAGCTTAAGTCCTCTTATTTCCTTTTTTGGTTACAAGAGGATAGTAGCAGAAGAGTGCGATTTGAGTTGCATAGCGTCATAGATGCTAACAGCCATTATCATTTTGTTCCTTTTATGATGACATAATTAATTTGGGAATGAATTAAGTTCATTTTGTAATGTGATGACTTCTAAGTGAATTAAGTTCATGTTGTATGACTTAATTGTGAAGTTTACAGATTTTGAGTTTCTGTATTTTGCACTTAATTTCACGTTTCTAGATTTCTTTCAATTTTTATACCTTGATTTATTGTAATCTGCACTTTTTTCTACATTTGTGCATATCTTTTGGGCTTCTGCACATATTTTAACCTTGTATGTATAGCATAATTCTTCGGCCAAGGAGGTTTATATGAACCTTCTTGTGACTCCCTAGCTCTGTCAGTGTTAACATCCCATATAAAAGCATAATATATTAGGGAGAGAGTATTGTTTATATGTTTCAACAAATATGCTTGGCCCTCTATATAGTGATGACTCATGTTTGGTCTTGCTTTCACAATTTTCATTCTTTATGTTGTTGGCAAATTGCTTGAAGAATATTTAAGACCTATTTTGTGGGTTATGCTCTTTTCCATACCTCTAAGAAGAATTCAGCAAGCCCTTGTTGCATTCTGGTCTGAACCTTTAAAGCTAGGCCTTACCGAGACTATTTTGGCTTTTCCTATTACTGTATTTAGGATTTTTGTTAGCACACTTTTTGATATAAGAGAAATGATTTTCAGTGTTGTTCTTATTTTGGCTAGTCTCTTTTTGGGTATTTGTCATGGAATATGAGAAAATTAGTCTGTTTTGATCAGTTGCTCTTTTTGCAGTGGGATTTATGTTTCCTGCTAACAGTGTGGACTCCATGATAGATGCAGTAACGTCTTTTAGGAGTCATAGCTTTCGTAGATTATCTATATCTACTTTCTTCTCTAGGGGGATATTGAAAAGATTGGAAACCATTTCGTAGATGGTCAATGACGATGGAACTGGGCAATTGCTAGTGGCTCGAAAGGCTGCCTTGGATATCTCAACCATGAGACTAGTGGATATTCCTGAGAAGGCTTGGAAGCTCCTTAATTTATTAGAGGATTCAAAAGATCCCCGGTTCCAGAATTTCAAGTGATGAGTAAAAAGAGGTCGTTTGATTTGCAGACTAAGTTATTTTAAGATTGTCGTTGATGGGTTATAATCTGCAATATGAGATACAATAATACCAAGTTGATTCGAGATAAATGAGATATCACAAAATGAAATTTTATATTAAACTTAATATTGTGTTGTTTCATCTTTTATCTCATTAACCAAAAGCCCTCTTATGTATTGGCACTTAAGTGCATAAGAATGAGATATTGTAAAGTTGGTAAACATTACAGAAGACCTTTTAATGTTATTTCTCCCGGCAAATTCACATGTAGTATTTCCAAATTCAACATAAAAGAAAATGGTAACTTTCTTTGTCATCCATGAGTACTGAGATTTCTGTCCGTCAACTTTCAAGTACTAAATATGACAGACTAACCAGTAACAAATCACATGTACCACAGCTCTCCATCTACCAATCATTCAATTCAAATTGATTGATACCAACAGCTCAATTCCACATTGATTATTGCCCAAACCAATCATCATCTTTCACATGCATAGCTTGAGGCAATTTTCCTCAAAGTACTGTATTTCCTGTGTTTTGTCTGCAGTTCTTTTGAAGTATCAAAAACAACTTTTCTACACCGCAAATATTAAGAAAAGACCATTGTACACCCTATCATTCCGTGAACTCACTTATTGAATAACACGAATATATGTTGTATCTGATTTTCCACATAGAAATGTGGATCAAAATTGCAAGTACCTAGTTCATTTTCCAGTAGAAATGCTAAACAAAATGGTATTACACTAAAATGTAAAGCAAAAATTGTAGAAGGTCCAAAGTTTAAAGTTTTGAATTTCATTAAACCAGCAAATACATTGTAAATAGGCAACCAGAAGATTCAGAACCAACAAAAATTAAGAGTAGCTTGCAGTATCACATGTTCATACTTTTTAGGGGTTGCACGAATCATAGAGTCACTTCAACGGGGACAATTTACCACCTCCTTACAAGTAGAAGGAGAATTACAGCTACAAATAAAGGTTCTAGATATAAACACTTGTTAATGAAGCTCATTGCTTTAACTGCCCTTGGATTTCTCCAGTTTTGCCAAATAAAAAGGAAAAAAAAAGAGACAAGGTGACAATGTTAGTACCAAAGCCAGCTTCACTTAACAGCAAGTAATAAGAAGTGATAACCAAATACAGCACCATGAAGATGGAAATTATAAATTATAGCAGCTAAATGTAGTTGAGATGAAAAAGAGTTCCCAAACAAAAAAGATCTCATAATACTTTAGAAAGTCAGTCAAGTTCGTCATTGATCAACTAATACTTTTATCTGAATTTTCCAAGCACAAATCCCTCCGCATAACAACTTTAGTACACGATTTTTCCTAATTGTTCTTTTAATTAGTTCAGCAGCTAAACCATGTTGATTATCATTTCTGTATTGGCTAGGTCTTTCTGTAGCATCATCACATCAAGGGGACAGTGGCTGAATGGAAGTGCCACTCATGACATTTCATGGTGCTTTCCATGATAAGACAAAGGAGACTGGTGAGGCAGTGTCTCCTTCACTGGAGATATACTAGCAAAATAACCTCTAAATAGAAATATTTGAGAGCAATACGAAAAGGTTCTCAATCGATTTACAGAGGGCATCTAGTTTTTCTAAGAGGAGGTTCTACCTGCGGAATACATAGCCAAGATAAAATCAAGTACTTACTCTGAAAATGGTTGTAGAGAGGAGAGAAAAATATGCATGATATAAATCAAAAGGTTAGAAGTCCAACTAAATGTTGAGTGAGGCATTAGGTGTGTTTATATAGAGGGAGAAAAATGATGAGATGGATCGGTTTAATTACTCATGAAAGATGCCTTGTTTCAATAATTAATTTAACCAATGCATCTCATCATTTTATCCCACTATGGGAACACACCCTATGCCCTACTCACTATATCCAAACTTCCAACCTTTTGACTTATACAGATTTTACCCCTCTCACTATATAAACACACCCTATTCCTTACTCAATACACACTTAAACTTCCAACCTTTTGATATAAAGTCTATTGTGTGTATGTGTATATATTTATGTAGACACCATAGAGAGCCAAAAGTTCAAACATTTCTTGTGTTTCATGTTAGGGCACTAAATATGAGGTCACTGAGATTCTCAAGGTTAATGGAGATGGGTGTAGAGACTTAATTTACTATGTAACCCTTACCGTCAAGAATGACGTGGAGGAATATTTTCAAGTTAAGGTGGTGGAACGTCTATATAAATCTTTGAAGTTCCCAGTGTCAGGCCAAGGGTAATAAGATCTATTGTACATTCCTTTTTTTTAAAGTTTCCTAAAAAGAATGACCTACTTTTTTTAATACATTTTAAAAAATAATTCCTCTTGTTTTTTGACAACACTTTAATTTCAATTTTTCACTTGACATGCTTAAAATCATAAAATTAAATAATATTTTGATATATTTGGCATAAATTTGATTTAAGATCATAAAAAGTCGATCTAATTATACCACAAAATTGATCTACCCACCAGTAAAGAGACATTGCATAGCCAATGAAAATAAAAAACAGGTCACACTTGGGAGCCGCATTTTGCATTTAATATATGTGCTTATAATTTCTAGGATTCCAATCCCTTTTAAAGGAAAATCAACATGTAGCTCAAACATGTCCAATTATATATTTACTTTGTGTTATTTTTATTTGTCACATTTTGATTTAACTTGCGTAGTAAAAAAATAATTAATAAGATTATTTTATTAAATTTCTTAGAATGTTTTAGAAATATTTTGTGGTGATGATAAAAACTATTTAACCTACAATTGCAACTATAACAAAATAGTTTCATCATCACTACAAAATGGTTTCATCATCACTATTATCTAAAATATAATTGTGTCATTTAAATATTCGACAACAGAAAAAATTCATCAACGCACAACCATGAATAGAACATATCACAATCACAGCTCTAACAAAAAGGATCAATCCAGTAGCAAAAAAATTCACTACTTCCCTCATGAAGGAATAAGACTCACCTGATTTTTGCAAATCCCTTATAGCACAGGTTGTTAAAACAGGAGAGACATAAATAGTACGCGTGACAGGTTGTTGTTTGATGCGTTCTACTATAGTCTTTTTACTCACCCTGGCCATGTTAAATTTCTGTAATCAGCTATCTTGAGTATTCCCTGCATAAAAAACAAACGATAAAGATAAAACTTTTACTGAACAATACAAAGAATTACAGTTACACACCGCGTCACGTGTCGTTTTGCATTTACTTCTTGCCCTAATAAAGCGATAATCTAAAAATTACAACTCATCATCCGCATCCTCATTCTCAGCCTCACCCATTCTATTATCAATATTTCATTGATATATCCAGCTATAATCAGGTTCCATCTATACAATCAATCACATTCAAGTAATTAGTTCAAGTCATAAAAGTTCACATTTCAAGTACCTACACTTAAATATTTTCAAGTCACTAATTCACTTCTCAAGTGACCACACTTTACTAAAATGAAAATGCTTCCTTCTTACATCAGCCTTGTTGCTTAGTAAATCAATATGTCATTGTACGGCTAAAAGGGAAACTCATTTTTCTCCAATTTTTTTAGAAGTTTCAGTGCAGTCAATCAGTTGTTGTCCATGTTTGAACAGCAACTGGGTGGGTAGTATTCAATAGTGCAGTCAAATAGTTGTTGTCTAGGTTTGAATAGCAACTGATTGACTGTATGTTTGAACACTAGCCAATGACTGAAACTACTAAAAAAATAGAAAAAAAATGAGTGTTTCCACTTTTATCTATACGATGGCATATCAATTTATTAAGTAACAAGGCTTATGTAAGGAAAAATATTATCGCTTAATTAAGGCAAAGAGCAAATGCAAAATGCCATATGACACAGTGTGTAACTGTAATTCTTTATACTGTTTAGTAAAAGTCTTATCATTACCGTTTGTTTTTTATGCAGGAAATACTCAAGATAGCGGATTACAAAAAATTTAACATGGCCAGGGTGAGTAAAAAGACATAGAAGAACGTATCAAACAACCTATCACGTGTACTATTTATGTACACCCCAGTTTTAACAACCACATTGGAGAGGTTCTCATCTATATTTTTCAATTAATGTTGTCTTCTAATTTTCTTGCTAGTTTCTTAAATATAGAGAGTTTAAGATGGGGCTATAAGGGGTTTGCAAGAATCAAGCATAGTTTGCTTTTTAATTTAGGATATATCATGAGAGAAGTAGTGAATTTTTTTTACTGCCAGATTGATCTATTTTGTTAGAATTGTGATTGTGATGTGTTCTCATTGTGTGATTTTTTTTTGCTGCCAGCTACTAAAATGACACAACTATAATTTAGATAGTAGTGATTATCAAACTATTTTGTAATAATGATGGAACTATTTTGTAACAGTTGTAATTGTGGGTCAAATAGTTCTTCTCATCATTACAAAATATGTCTAAAACATTCTAAATAATATTTAATATGATTATTTTATTAAATTTCTTAGTATGTTTTAGAAATATTTTGTAGTGATGATAAGAACTCTTTGACCCACAATTCCAATTGTAGCAAAATAGCTCCATCATCACTACAAAATAGTTTCATCATCACTACTATTAAAATATAATTGTGTCATTTAAGTATCCGGCAACAAAAAAATTCACCAACGCACAACCAATGAGTAGAACACATCAAAATCACAGCTCTAACAAAACAGATCAATCCGGAAGCAAAAAAATTCACTTCACGAAGGAATGAAGGCTCATCAATTTATCACACAATATACTAAATTAAAAAAGCAAACTATGCTTGATTTTTGCAAATCCCTTATAGCCCTAGGTTGTTAAAACTGGATAGACATAAATAGTACACCTGAGAGGTTGTTGTTTAATATGTTCTTCTATAGTCTTTTTACTCACACTGTCATGTTAAATTTTCTGTAATTAGCTATTTTAATATTCTCTACATAAAAAAACAAACATTAAAGATAAAAGACTTTTACTGAACAACACAAAGAATTATAGTTACACACCGCATCACGTGGCGTTTTGCATTTACTCATTGCCCTAATAAAGCGATAATCTTCGTCCTTACATAAACCCTATTGCTTAGTGAATAGATATGTCATTGTACGATTAAAAGGGAAACACTCATTTTTCTACAATTTTTTGGCAGTTTCAGTACAGTCAATCAGTTGTTGTCCATGTTTGAACAGCAACTGATTGGTAGTATTCAATCATATAGTCAAACAGTTATTGTCCAGGTTTGAACAAACAACTGATTGATCGTATGTTTGAACACTACTCAATGACTGAAACTACTAAAAAAAATGAAGAAAAAAGAACTATTTCCCTTTTAGCTGTATGATGGCATATCGATTTGCTAAGCAATAAGGAGTAAATGCAAAACGCCACATGACGCGGTGTGTAATTGTAATTCTTTGAATTGTTCAGTAAAAGTCTTATCTCTATAATTTGTTTTTTATGCAGGAAATACTCAAGATAGCTAATTACAAAAAATGTAACATGGTCAGAGTGAGTAAAAAGACGATAGAAAAATGTATCAAACAACAACTTGTCATGTGTACTATTTATGTCTATCTCAGTTTTAACAACCACACTAGAGAGGTTCTCATTTATCTTTTTAAATTAATGTTCACTTCTAGTCTAAAACAGTCTTTCTACTTCTCCGGAGGTAGTGGTATGGACGGCATACATTTTACGCTCCCCAAACCCCACTGCATATTAATGTTCACTTCTAGTTTATGGATGAAACAACTTTTCTACTTCTCCGGAGGTAGTGGTATGGACTGTGTACATTTTATGCTCCCCAGACCCCACTGCATCTAAATACACTGTGTTTGTTGTTGTTGTTCTAGTCTGTGAATGCTTTCTAATTTTCTTTTTCTTGCTTGTTTCTTAAATATAGAGAGTTTAAGATAGGGCTATAAGGGATTTGCAAGAATTAAGCATAGTTTGTTTTTTAATTTAGGATATCATGTGATAGATCAGTACTTCATGAGAGTGGTGAATTTTTTTATTTTTTTGGCTGCCGAATTGATCTGTTTTGTTAGAGTTGTAAATGTGATATGTTCTGGTTGTGTGAATTTTTTTTGTTGTTGGATACTAAGATGACACAATTATATTTTAAAAATGATCAAACTATTTTGTAGCGATGATGGAACTATTTTGTGACAATTGCAATTGTGGGTCAAATAGTTCTTATCATCACTACAAAATATTTTTAAAACATTCTAAAAAATAATTATATGATTATTTTTATTAAACATTCCAAACTCAGATAACCTTTAATGTCAAATCCCTATCAAAGTAAAAGTCGACCAAATAGAGACAAACATCACGTGTTGCAACCAAATATGTTCTTGTAAGAAATAAGCTTTGGAAAAAAATGTAGTAAGTTATATCAAACAAGTATCCAAGAATTTTATTTGCTTGTAAGTACCACATAAAATGGTATTGTTTTTCACATTTCGTTTATTTTCATTAGCATATCCACATATGATATTCAATCTTTCCCACAATTCTGACATAAGTGAGCATATCAAAACTAGCGAATTCCGATCCCCTCCCTCCCCTCCCTCCCCTCCCCCCTTTTTAGAAAGTAAAATTAACCCCTTTTTTTTATTAACATGCTCTATACTAAAAAATGACTCAAAAGTCACTTCCCACCGAATTGCACCACTTTGTAGAGTTGAGTAATCAAACTTAACGTTTGGCATCCACATGGTGTTGTTTAATGATGGTGGTTACTGTTTGACTGCCATATGATGCCTTCAAAAGAAACAAGGAGAAGTAATTCTAGAAAAGATCAGCAAGTCATTTTATTTTATCTTTTCTGTAAAAGTTAGGATATCCATTATTGTTTTTCCTCACTATCTTTTCCTAAAACCCCTGTTGAGTTGCCTTCCGGCAACCAAGTTTCATTCGATATCCAGCTAAGAGATAACTAATTATAGAGTTAGCCAATTGAATAGGATTATATTTAAACCCAATGCAGAGGTTATAACGAATTGAAACATGGAATGTCATTAGAAATTTCAATTCCCAAAAATTCTTCCTTTTTTTTGCTAGTTTCAACAACAGAAACAAACATAGTGTAATCCCACAGGATGGCTCTGGGGAAGGTCGAAGATAAGAAGTTTTGTTTCGGAAAGACACTCGGCTGAGCAATAAGTGAAAAAGAGGCAATAGCAACAAACAGAAACAACAGGAAGGCAAAACAACTAACTGGTACATGTATTAATCTAATAGTCTCTATTTCATTAGACCGAAACTCAATATTATAATCTCCCCCTAAGTCTGTCCAGAGCTATAAACTGTACTGATGTGCCAAGTCATGTGAACAAGATATGGATACAACACATTAGAAAATATACGGAGCCACATGTACTTAAAGGGTATCGACCGACATCCCTTTTTTGAAAAATTACATTGCACAGCTAGGCAAAATTTTACATGTATATACTACATATTGACACCCCTCGATTCGGGCTTAATCCAACTAGACCAAGGGGGATCTTAACTCAATTTCAATAATAGCAGCATAACCTCCGACTAATGTATGTAGACCAAGGACTTTACTTCTTCGTAAATTTACTTCTTTATACCGTGACATCCCTTGATTAAAGTTCTTGCTCCGCCAATTAGGACCCAACCACAAGAAAATTCATGTTATATTACCTATTTGACGGAAAGCAATCTATATAAAAGATAAACTTGATAGAGAAAAAGGCATCTATAGAGCGAAAGGTGAAAAACACATCTAAAGTATTCCAATTTTTGAATTTCATACCTAAACTATCACCAATTAGTTAGTAAAACACGCATCAACTGCTAGGCATGTAACTGAAAATATCAGGATAGTAAAGGTGTGTTTTGGACCATTAACACAAATCTATCTATATAATAAAAGATATGAACTTGATGGAGGAAAAACAATCTATATTCAAATATGCAAACAGTTTTAGTAGGCACATAGATGATAAAAGCAAGTAAGTACCTCGCTCTCCTCGATCTGATCCATATACTTGTTCCAGCGCTCAAAATCTCTGGGCTTCCAAAAATACCCTACTTCTTTGTCGGCAATCGAATCGTCACCGTCGATGTCGCTTCCATCCGTTAGAGGTAATTGATCCGAAGTTTTGAAATCGCTCGATTATTCTTCTTCTGCATCTTCCTCCTCATTCACCTTTTGCTTCTTCACCAATGGCTCATAATCTGATTTGCTCGAGTATTCCGATTCACTTTCCTTTTCACCTTTCTGATAGCAGCGGTGGTGATGATGACGGCGGCGAATTTTCACCTTCTGATGGTGGTGATAATGGCGGCGGCTGTGACAACAAATTGACAAAACCCTAGCATCAAAAATTTGGGTATGGACTATTGCCCCAATAGAGCCTTTAAATAGAGGTGAACCCAAAAACTTTTTGTTGGTTTCTTTTACATACAACCTTTAATAGAGGTGGATTTTTACTTGAGCCAAAAAGATTTTGTTGGTTTCTTTTAGAAGAGGAAGAAATTGAAAAGGCTAAAGCATTCATTATGAAATGGAAAGGAAAAGACAAGATATGACTGTTTAATAAAGACCCCTCTAACTATTCTGATGATTGTAATAGTAAAATTACTGTGCACAGGACCCATCCATTACTGTGCAAGATTCCTTTTTTATTATTTATAGACGCTTCATTCTTATGAAGAGGCAGGAGTTCAGAAATTCTCTCCTTTTGTTTTCTAAACTCTCTCTCTCTCTCTCTCTCTCTCTCTTTGTAACATATTCAAGAATTAAATAAAGAAGAAGCTACTGTTTACTACTATTTCAGTCTGGTTCTCAGAAAATTAGGTACATATTTGTTTCTTACTTGTGTACATTTAAATAAACTTCTACCCTACCCAGCCGTGACAATGTCCGGCTGAAAGGTTTCTTATATCTATGTTAAAGATCTAACTTCGCTGA
>NW_025893602.1:59081-61001 GCF_002878395.1 Capsicum annuum
CGGCTGAAAGGTTTCTTATATCTATGTTAAAGATCTAACTTCGCTGACATGTTAACTATGAAAGCTCCAAACTCTATCAAAATATATAATATAATATAATATAATATAATATAATATAATATAATATAATATAATATAATATAATATAATATAATATAATATAATATAGGAAAAATACTTAAAGTAGCATATTTAAGTATTAAATTACAAAAAATAGCAACACTTTTATTAAATTACATTTTTTAGTATATGTATTTGTATTTTTGTAGCAACAGTTTGCAAAAATACAAAATACATATCGATCATAAGGACAGTAAAAATCATATGTAGTTATATTTTTGTAGTAACAGTTTGCAAAAATACAAAATACAACTTGCTATATTATGTAATTATGAAACTGTTGCTATGAAACTCATAATTAAGGGGATAAGAATGTTATTTCTGAATTTTGCCCTGTAATATATAATAATGTAAGGCAGAAAAGGACCAAAATAACACCTAAAACTAAAATAATTCTACAAAATTAGCACCTAAATTTTAAAAATCTAGTAAATAGCCACTCGATCATGGCACTGGTTAGCCCAAGATGTCCACTATCACAACTGCTACACGTACTTCACCTCCCCATCAATTCTTTTTTTCCCATGCAACCTCACTTTTTTTTTGTGAAATGGAGATGCAAATATAATCCTTTTCTGTTTAAATAACAAACTCCCTCATATGCCCTTCTCTTATGATTTTTTCGACCTCTTTTTTTTTTTTCTTTTTAAAATTTTGTGCAGATTCTAGTATGAATTACAATTTTATATATATAAATTTTTTGATCTATATTTTTGAATTATTTGTGCATGGACTATGTTGGGATATAAATGTACAATATTCAAAAAATCAAACTTAATGTAAAAGGAGTCCTAATTCTTTGTTATCTCTTCATGAAAAAATTAGAAGAGCCTAACTTCGAATCGAGGATAATTTGAATTTCTGACCAGTATGTTTGAGTTGATTCTAAAATGTTTGTAAGTAAAAATTTATAATAATTTGACTATTGTTGACCAGTATGTTTTAGTTTTAGATGTTATTATTATTCTTTCCCCGATAAGAATCTTAAAACGGTTACCATATACTTTTAATATAATACAATTGTTAAATATATATATCTATATATAATAATGATAAAGTTTCTATATATACACATATTCTATATAATAATTATAGCATTTTTATTCATATTTTATAATTTATAATTATAATTATTATTTAGATACATATTTTATACGACTCTATATAGTTTCCACATGCATTCCAAAAATGTATCAATCTAGTATAAGAGATTATCAATTGAGTATATGGACACTTCAAGTGTATCACTGTAGTATAAAGGTGTATTAATGTGGTATAAAAGAGTATCAATTGGGTATAAAGACTGCATGTGCTTGCTTAGAATTTTCCTTCTCTTTTTTAAAAAGTGTATCAATTTAGTATAAAAGTGTATCAATTGAATAAAGAGACTGCATGTGCCCAATTGGGCCAAATGACTTAAAAAAGAAATTAATTTAGTCGACTGGCTACCCCATGCCCACCTTTTCAAATGTAGGCCATTTTTTTGAAAAATGAACAGCTCATGTCCTTTTTCCTATAATATAACTAGATATGCACGGCCCATGCTACCAAGAGCCCAATATATATATATTTTTCATTTAATTTATGTGATGTAAATAGAATTTAGATAATTAATTATTAAAATAATTTAATTATTGTGATTTGTAATACTTTTTATTCTATTTCAATTTAAGTGACAATGATATAATTTCGAGAGCTAGCTAAATATTTTATTTTTTTAAATTGTTAATTATGTGATTTATCATATTTTGTACATAATTTTTCAATAAGATATGAATACTCTCTTCGTCCCAATTTATG
>NW_025893602.1:64001-184662 GCF_002878395.1 Capsicum annuum
ATATTTTTATGAGTTTTGTGAGAAAGCAATTTTTATTAATGGAACATTTTATTTATTAACAATTCTATTTGATAGTAGAACTCATTTTTAAGACTCTTCATTCGTTGTAATTTGCATATATCTTACTTTTTTTTTTCTTAATTCACTTCATAAAGTATATTTCTTTTGTTGATGACTCTTCAATTTTAATTTTTCACGTGGCATATTCAGCGTCACAAGTAAGGATGTTCACAGATTGATTTGGATCGATTAATGATCAAAACTGAAACAAAATCAATATAATCAATTTTTAAATTATTAAAAAAAAATATAATATATTTATCACTTGTTCGATTATTAATTGTACATGCAAAACAATCTGAGATTAACACATAAAACGGTAACATGACATATATTTAAATAGCTATGAGTAAATTTTGATGAAAACATATATAATATATTTAAAATTATTCATAAAAAATAATATATTATGTATATAAAATTTACTGTTTCAATTCTGTTATTTATTCAATATTTTGAATAAAATCAAAATTAAACATTTTTTTTCAATTTTTAATAATATAAAATCAAATCAAACCCAATTAAAATCTGTTTAATGATTTGGATCAATTTTTAACAAATAGTGTTAAAAACAGTGAACACTCCTACTCACAATGTGAGAAGAAATATAGTGAACAAAAGGAAAAATGAATATGCAAAGTTGAAAAGTCACTTGCAGTAGCCACCGCACGCGTGTATCACAAAATCTCAAATTCTTATATAGACCCTTAGATTAAAATTGTGAGGACGACAAAATCGGAAGATCCTTGTTTATATATAGTAGTAATATGATATGATACCATCTATAATCTATAATCTACATCTATAAATATATCATCTATATCTATAATATATTAAAAGTGAAAAAATTCATAGAAAAATGATTTAAATTTTTTTTCCTTCATTAAAATATTTCGTAATAGACAAACTCATCTTTTCACACTTTTCTTTCAATTTATTATATTGAATATTGACTATAGTAAATATAAAAAATTAAATGGAAAAGATTTTTTTACTTTAGTTGAATTCCTAAATTTATAGCAATATTTTGTCAAACAAAATCCAACTTAAAAGAAATCCTTATATTTAAAAAGTTCTATATAAGGTAAATTTCTAAATTTTTTAGAAAAATTGGTGGAACTATTTTACATAAAATAGATTTAGAGTGCTAAAATAAGAAGAATAAAAAAAAATCTTTCAAAAATTAAACTAGCGTAACTTTTTTCGAATTAAAAAAGGGTAGTGCCGTAGTGAACTTCCCAAGCTAACAAGGTATTTTTTTTAGGTTAGGACTATTATTTTTTATTATAATATTTTTGATTTGGGAGGCCTTATATTTCTTTTTTTTTTTTTCAATTTTAGAAGTCTTTTTTTAGATTATATGAATATTTTATTTAGGTAATAAAATATTTTGACCGTAGTTTTATTATTGGGTAACTTTGTGGTTTTTTATTTCAAATTTCTACTTATGTTACTTTTTGATTTTATTATAATAAATAACAAATCATCCTTTTATGTTTGTAAATAATTTTATTATTGGATCTCTAATATAACGTGTTGGTTTAATTTTTAGATTTCGAATTTTGTTTTCTATTACGTTGACTTTATTGATCAAGAATAATGAATCATCTTTTCATGCTTGTATATATGTAACTTTTATTATTGAATCTACAATGTGACTTTGTTGTTTCTAGGTTTTAATTTTTTTCTATTACATTGGGTTTATTGATCAGGAATAATAAACTTTCATTATTGAATAACTTTATTGTTTCTACTCAAATAATAAGTTTATGAATTTTTTTTTGTGTAAATATTAAGTTTAATTGTATTGTTTTAATATATTTATTATAGTATTATTTTGTATGTAAAGATGGTAGAGAACTGTCGATCGACTTTGAAATTTTTTTTAGGCAAAGGTTAGGTTTAATTGTATTATTTTGATATCTCTATTTTGAGAATTTCTTTTTCTGTGTAAAAGTCAGGTTTAACTGTATTGTTTTGATATCTCTATCATCGTATTATGTTGTTGCAGTTACTAGTTGGCAAGTGCTAGATGAATTTTGATCGACCTTGAGATTTTTTTTTGTAAATATTAAGTTTAATTATATTTTTTTGATATCTCTATTATCGTATTATTTTGTTGTAGCATACTGGTGGTAGAAAATTTTGATTCGCCTTGAGAATTTCTTTCTTATAAATGTTAGGTTGTTAGGTTTAATTAAATAAACTTCTCATCTTTACATGTTCAAAAGATGTTGAATTTAATTATTGTATTCCTTTTTATTATTTAAATAAATATCCTACTTAGTGTAATGCTTAAACTCATTAAAACGAGGTACACGTACAAGACGCGTACATCTAAACTAGTCTATAATGTATAATTTATATCTAAATCTATAATCTATAATCTATAATCTATATTTATAATCCATAGTCTATATTCTATATCTATAATCTATATCTATATCTATAATATATAATATATAATATATTAAAAGTGTGAAGGGTCTTAAAATTTTGTTTGAACTTTTTGCCCTTCATTAAAAATTTTTGTTTTAGACAAAATCGTCTTTTCACTATTTTTTCCTAATATTTAAGAGATAAAAATTAATTAAATATATTTATGGTAAAATCTTTCCTTATTAGAAGTCATTAGAGTTTCTCTATTTTTTCCTAATTTAAGAATTGAAAATTAATTAAATATATTTATGGTAAAACCTTTCCTTATTAGATGTCATCAAAATTAATGATAACTAATACTTTTTCTATTAGTTTAATAATTCTAAATTAACTAAATTTAATTTTAAGAAGATTTAAAAAATCTAGAAATAAACATAAAATCGTTAAAATAAGAAAAATTTAAGAAGTACTAGATTTTTAAAAGTTTTAAGTACGTAATAACAATGTACTCAATGATTTTGCAAATGTTTGACTTTAAAAATAAGGAAAGATTCCAAATATATATATAAAAAATCGTAATGTAAATATGATTCAAATTGATGCGTCTCACTTAGTTTGTGGCAACAAGGGAAAGATGTACTATATGACAAATGCAAAAGTGATAATCCATCAACCACTTGAAACTTTTGGTGGTAAAATATATGTGTATATATTTAGTGTGAAAGATTTTTGAAAAGTGATTTGAACTTTTATACTTTATTAAAAATCTCCGCAATAGATAAAATTATTTAATTTTAAATAATCAAAAGTTACACGTGCGAGACACGTGCGGTTAAACTAGTATTTATTAAAAGTGTGAAGGGCCTTAAAAATATTGTTTGAATATTTTGCCCTTCATTAAAAACTCCGCAATAGACAAAATCGTCTTTTCACCTTTTTTTTATAAATTATTATTTAGATTTTTTATATTATTAAATATAATATGTGAAAATTAAGGACTCCTAAAATATATGGTAACAAAAATATATATGGAGAACTAATGCTGCTAGATTTTCTTTCCTTGTGTACCCAAAAAAGAATTTCTAAAATATATAATAAATGGAGAAAAAAAAAAGGAAAATTTAATGAATAAAATTTAATAACAATTTTATTTCTCCAAAATTAAAATAACGTATAAGGTAAATAACAAAAGAACAACAAATTTTTTTCTCCAAACTTTGTTAGTTTTTGGACTCATTTCTTATTTTTTGACGTAAAAATCTCAGGAAAATATCTTCCTTCCAAATTTATTGGGTATTAGGACTCTATATAAAAAAAATGAAAAAAAGAAATACTCCCTCCGTTTAAAAAAGAATGACCTACTTTGACTTGGCATAAAGTTTAAGAAAATAAAGAAGACTTTTGAATTTGTGACTTTAAATTAAAGTTGTATCAAATGTACCAAAATACCCTTTAATCTTGTGGTCCTAAACATGCCATGTAGAAAGTTGAAATTAAAGTATTGTAAAAAGAAAATGGGTCATTCTTTTTTAAACAGACTAAAAAGGAAAGTAGGTCATTCTTTTTAAAATGGAGGGAGTATCCTTTTAATCTATCTATAATCTAAAAACAGTTTAAATGGAAAAAAATGATTTTGTGGAAAATTTTTAATGAAAGACAAAAGGTTTAATTCACTTTTTAAAAGATTTTTACACTTTTAATATATTAAAAGTGTGAAGGGCTTTCGAAATGTTGTTTGAACTTTTTGCTCTTCATTAAAAGTCTTTGTTTTAGACAAAATCATCTTTTCACTCTTTTTTCTAATATTTAAGAGCTGAAAATTAATTAAATATATTTATGGTAAAACCTTTCCTTATTGGAAGTCATCCGAATTAATGACAACTAATATTTTTCATTAGTTTAAGAATTCTAAATCAACTAAATTTGATTTGAAAAACCTAGAAATAAATATAAAAGCGTTAGAATAAGAAAAATTAAAGAAGTACCAAATTTTTTTAAAATTTTAAGTACATAATAAGAATGTAAACAATGATTTTGTAAAGATTTGGCTTTAAAAATAAGAAAAAATTTTAAATATAAAAAAAATAAAAAAATAATCATACCACAAATGTGGTTCAAATTGATGCGTCTCTCTCAGTCCTCTGGCAACAAGGGAAAGCAGTACTGCATGACAAATGCAAAAGTGATGATCGATCAACTACTTGAAATTGGTGATAAAATATATATGTACTTATACTAAAATATATGTTTATGTTTACATTATTATATTAAAACGTGAAGGATCTTTGAAAAGTGAGTTAAACTTTTTATATTCACTAAAAATCTCCGTAATAGATAAAATTATTTAATTTTATTTAATCAAACATTATGTGTGCAAGGCACGTGCGGTTAAACGAGTAATAATAATAATACTTCATCCATTTCATATTAATTGGTCATTTTTCTTCATATACGAATATTAAGAAATCGTAAATAATAGTCAAAATAGTTTTATGAACTTTTGTATCTATAGGAATTTGTATTCTAAACACTTTTATTCACCCATTTGCCAACTAAACACATAAACTCAGTAAAACTCAATATTTTAAGGGTTGGCGGGGCTGTTTGGGTGGTCAAACAGGCGAAACGGCACAAACGGGCCATTTTCGGGCCAAATCGATATGTTATAGCCCACGTGTTAGGGTGGCCCTAGGGCCCGGACGTGTTTTGAGATGAAAATCGACTGAGCTACCCCAGGTAGGCTGATGAGTGGCCTAGTGTGGGCTGTTGGGGTTAGCGGAGAAGTTTGGGTGGTTAAATAGGCGAAACGATGTGAACGGGCCATTTTTGGGCTAAATTGATGTGCTATAGCCCACGGTTATCGGGGTGGGCCCAAGTATCGGTCTTTTTTTGGGCAAAAAATTGATCGGGATACCTCAGGCAGGCTATGAAGCTACCTAGTGTGGGCCATTGGGGTCGACGGGGCGGTGGGGGTGGTCAAACAAGCGAAACTGCACGAACAAGCCATTTTTGGGCCAAATTAGTGTGCTTATAGCCTAGAATTTTTATGTAGGCCAGAGGCCTGAGTGCTTATTGGGCCAAAAATTGACAGGGTTGCCTAAAAAGGCTGATAAGCAGCCTTGGGTGGTCAAACAAGCGAAACAATGAGAACATGCCATTTTTGGGCCAAATCGGTGTACTATGCCCACGGTTGTCGGGGTGGGCTCAAGGACCGTGTATGTTTTAGGCCAAAATTTGATTGGGATATCCCAGACAGGACGAGGAGCAGCCTGGTGAGGGTTATTGGGGTCAACGAGTTGGTTTGGGTGCTCAAATGGGCAAAACGGCTCGAACGGGTCATTTTAAGGCTAAATTGATGTGTTATAACTTATGATTATCGGGGTGGGCCTAGGGCCTGAGCGTGTTTTTGGCCAAAAATTAATCGGGCTGGCCCAGAGAGGCTGAGAAGCGGCCTAGTGTAGGTCATTGGGGTCGACGGGGTAGTTTGGGTGGTCAAATAGGTAAAACGATGCAAAAAGGCCATTTACGAATCAAATCGATGTGCTATAGCCCATGATTATCTGGGTGAGCCTGGGGACTATGCTTGTTTTGGAATAAAAATAGATGAGGCTGCCCCAGGTAGGCTGATGAGTCACCTAGTAGGGTCATTAGGGTCGGTACGGCAGTTTGGGTGGTTAAATAGGTGAAATAGCATGAATGGGCCATTTTTATACTAAATTGGTATGCTATAGCTAACGATTGTTTGGGTGGGCCCAGGCCCGAATGTGTTTGGTCTAAAAGTCAATCAGACTATCCTAGGTAGGATGAGTAGGGCCTATATAGGTCGTTGGGGTCGGCGAGGCGGTTTGGATGGTCAAACGAGAGAAATGACGCGAACGGGCCATTTTCGGGCCAAATCATTGTGCTATAACCCACAGTTATCGGGGTGGGTCTGGTGCTTGGGCCTATTTTGGGATGAAAATCAACCAGACTGCCTCAGGCAGGATGAAAAATGGCCTAGTATGGGCGGTTAGGTTCGGTGGGGCGTTTGGGTAGTCAAACAGGCGAAACAACGCGAATGGGCCACTTTTGAGATAAATCATTGTGCTATAGCTCATGGTTGTTGAGGTAGGCTCGAGGTCTAGTGTGTTTTTGGCAAAAAATTGAGCAGGTTGCCCCAAGTAGGCTGAAAGGGTGCCTAGTATGGGTCGTTGGGGTCGACGGGGTGATTTGGGTGGTCAAACAGGCAAAACGACATGAAATATCCATTTTCAGGCCAAATTAGTGTGCTATAGCCAACAATTGTCGGGGTGAGCCCACAGATCGAGCGTGTTTTGGGCCAAAATCAACCTGGCTACCCCAGGTAAGCTGGAGAGTGACCTAGTATGGGTCATGGGGGTCGACAGGGTGGTTTGGGTGGTCAAATGAGCTAAACGGCGGGAACGGACCATTTTCGGGCTAAATTGGTGTACTATAGCAGTGATTATCGGGGCGGGCTCAGGCCTCGGGTATGTTTTGGACCAAAGATTTATGAGGCTGCCCCAGGCAAGCTGAGAAGTAACCTAGTATGAGACGTTGGGGTAGGCAGGGCAGTTTGGGTTGTCAAACGGGAGAAATGGCACGAATGAGTCATTTTCAATCAAAATTGATTTGCTATAGTCCACGATTATCGGGGTGGGCTCGAGTCCCGATTCTATTTTGGGCTAAAAATTGATTGAGCTACCCCAGGCAGGCTGTGGAGGGCCTAATGTGGGTCGTTGTGGTCGACATGGCGGTTTGGGTGGTTAAACGGACAAAACGGTGCTAACGAGCCGTTTCCAGGATAAATTGGTGTGCTGCCCATTATTGTTGGGGTGGGCCCAAGGCCCAGACGTGTTTGGGTGGTAAAACTGGCAAAACGATGTGAATGAGCCATTTTTAAGCTAAATCGATGTACTATTGCCATGGTTGTCGAGGTGGGATCGAGGCTCGGGCATGTTTTGCACCAAAAATCAACCAAGCTACTCCAGGCAGGGTAAAAAGTGGCCTATTATAGGTCACTGGAGTCAGCAGAGCAATTTGGGTGGTCAAACGGGCAAAACGGTGGGAACGGGCCATTTTCGAGCCAAATCTGTGTGCTATAACCCATATTTATTGGGATGGGCCCAGGGCTCAGGCATGTTTTAGACCAAAAATTGACCGAGCTACCCCAGTCAAGTTATGGAGCGACCTAGTATAGGCCGTTGGGGTTGGCAGGGCAGTTTGGGTAGTCAAACAGGTAAAATGGCACAAATGGCCATTTTCAGGCTAAATCGTTGTGCTATAGCCTACGATTGTCGAGGTGGGCCCAATGTTTGAGCATGTTTTAGTTTTAAAATTTACTGAACTACCCCAGGTAGGCTGAAGAGTGGCCTAGTTTAGGCCGTTGGGGTCAGCAGGGTGGTTTGGGTGGTCAAATAGGTGAAACAGTGAATGGGCCATTTTCAAGACAAATCGGTGTGCTATAGCCCATGATTTTAAGGGTGGGCCCAGGTCTCGGGCGTGTTTTGGGTCAATAATTGACCGAACTGCCCCAGATAGTCTGACAAGCTGCTTAGTATAGGCCGTTGGGTTAGGCGATGCGATTTGTTTTTTCAAACAAAACTAAAATGACGTGAATGGGCTATTTTTGGGCCAAATCAGTGCATTATAGCCTACAGTTATAGGGATGGGCCCAGGACCTGGGCGTGTTTTAAGTTGTAATTCTATTGGGCTTCCCTAGATAGGTTGAGAATGGCCTAGTGTGGGCCGTAGGGATCGACATGGTATTTTGGGTGGTCAAACAAGTGAAATGGCATGATCGGGCCATTTTCTAGCCAAATCGGTGTGCTATAGACCATAATTGTTGGGGTGAGCTCGATCCTCGAAGCATATTTTGGCAAAAAATTGATTGTCTTCCTTAGGTAGGCTGAAGAAAGGCCTAGTGTTAGTCGTTACGGTTAACGAGGGGGTTTGGGCATCAAACAGCGAAACGAGGTGAACGGACCATTTTTGAGCTAAATTGATGTGCTATGGCCTATGATTATCGATGTGGGCCTAGGGCTCAAGCGTGTTTTAGGCTGAAAATCGACCGAGCTGCCCTTAGCAGTCTGAAGAGCAGCCTAGTATAGGCCGTTGGGGTTAGAGGGGCAATTCGGGTGGTCAAATGGGCAAAACAATGCGAATGGGCCATTTTTTTGCCAAATCGATGTGCTATAGCCCACGGTTGTAAGGGAAATCCCAGGGACCGAGCATGTTTTGGGCCTAAAATCAACTGGAATGCCCCAGTAAGGATGAGGAGTGGCCTAGTATGTGTCGTTAGGGTCGGCAGGGCAGTTTTGGTTGTCAAATGAGTGAAACGGTGCGAATGGGCCATTTTTGGGTCAAATAGGTGTGCTATAGCCCACGGGCTCGATGTTTGAGCATGTTTTGGTTCAAAAATTGATGAATATACCCCAGGCAGACTAAGGAGCGGTCTAGTATATGCCATTGGGGTCGGCGGGACAGTTTGGGTAGTCAAACAGGTGAAACAGCACAAATAGGCTATTTTCGAGACAAATCAGTGTGCTATAACCCACGGTTGTCAGGGTGGACCCGAGGCCTGGGTATTGTTTAGATAAAAATTGACTGAACTTTTCTACACAGGCTGAAAAATGGCCTAGTGTGGGCTGTTGGGGTTGGAAGGATGGTTTGGGTGGTCAAATAGGCAAAACAACGCGAATGAGTTATTTTGGGGTCAAATTGGTATGCTATAGCCAACGATTATTGGGGTGGACCCAGTGTTCGGGCATGTTTTATGGCTAAAAATTGATTGAGCTACCCCAGGAAGTCTGAAGAGCAGCCTAGTATGTGTCGTTGGGGTCAACGGGGTGGTTTGTATGGCCAAACGAGTAGAACAATATGAATAAGCCATTTTCAGGCAAAACTAATGTTCTATAGCCCACGGCTGTCGGAGTGAGCCCGAGGATCGGGCATTTTTTGGGCCAATAATTAACTAGGATGCACCAAGCAGGCTAAGAAGCAGCCTATTATGGGTCGGCGGGGTGGTTTGGGGAGTCAAACGGGCGAAACAATATGAATAGGCCCTTTTTGGGCCAACTCAATATGCTATAGCCCACAACTGTTGGGGTGAGCTCGGGTCTTGGGCGTGGTTTTGGTCAAAAATAATTAAGCTTCACTAGGCAAGATGAGGAGTGACCTAGTGTGGATCATTGGGGTTGGCAGAGTGGTTTGGGTGGTTAAGCAGGAGAAACGTTACAAATGGGCTATTTTTGAGCCAATTTGATGTGTTATTACTGACGATTGATGGTATGGGCCAAGGCCAGGGTGTGTTTTCGGCTAAAAATTGACCGAGCTACCCTAGAAAGGCTGAGGAGCGACCTAGTATGGGTCGTTGGGGTGTGTTTTGTGCTGTGGTGCTTTCTCTTATATTACACCATAGGTTCAGAGGCAAGAGATCTAGAACAATAGTAGCATTCCAGTGTTCCAAGTTTGCAGTGAGTCCTTCTTATTCGAGGACGATATGATTATTTCTACATTCACTATTCAGTTTCTAGATGGAGTTAGTTGGAGACATGTTCCTTCAACTCCTTATTCAATTTAGTTAGAGACTTCCAGACTAGATATCAGATTAGATATTTAGATCACATTATTTTTAGTATTTATGACTTGTTTTGGTATTGTTATACCTTTTTCAGACATTTTTTATTAGATGTTTATTCAGTTCGACCTTATGCCCTTTCATGTTCATGTTTCTGCATTTATGATATATTATACAGTATACAGGTATAGATATCAGTCATGGGTTAGCTTGTGGTCCTTTAGGGTCATGATCACCGTGTAGCATTCCAGTTCAGAAAATCAAGGTGTTACAAACTTGGTATTAGAGCCTAAGGTTCAATAGAGTCCTAGGAAGTCTAAAAGCCGCATCTAGTAGAGTCTTGTACATGCGTGTGTTGAGTACCAAACTATGTGCAGGAGGTTATGAGATATTTTAGGAACAGTTTCCCTTCTTTCAATATTCATGTCGTGCCAGCAAGTCAGTTTAGTAATCGAGCAGTCAGATTTGTATAGCTTATTTTCTCATCCTTGCATCTATTCATGCTATCCAAAACATCAGAGAATGTAACAAGTTTAAGGTAGAACCTCCTTGTATTTGTATGTTCAGTTTATCTCATGCATCATGCATTAGTTTCAAACTCCTAAAGTTTAGTTATAATCTAGTTCGTAGATGCCCTGTGCATGACCCAGTATCTCTGTAAGGTAAGCGTTCTTAGAGGGACATAGCGTACCAAGGGGGAGATACCCTACTTTCTCTTAATTCCCTCATGCCTTAGGTCCCTCAATTTCTCCTTGCATAACAAATTTAGTCGAGAATAGAGGGTACTCATAAGTTGACCTTCTAGTTAGACCTTAGCTGTAAGTCAAGTATTCATAGGTTCTTTTCATTTCATGATGTTCAGTCCATATGTCATATAGCAGAATCAGTCATGTTCTCATGTTTCAGTTCAATCTTAGTGCCTTTACCATTGCATGTTCAGTTGCATGTTTGTGAGTCAGTTCAGTCATGTATTCACGCATCAAATATGCGTGGTTAGCTTATCAGTACTTTCAGTCATGCATTGACGTATTATGTCAGTCATATAATCATGCATTAGATATGCATGGATTCAACTTATCAGTTAAGCATCAGATATGCATTCTCAGTTTGAGAAACTCAGTTTATCAAAACACTCAGTCCTACATTCATAAATCAGCTACCCATGCATCAGATATGCATGTACAGTATGATATGATTAGTTTTAAGTTATGTCAGCCATAAAATCATGATCAGTCATTCATGCTATATATGCATCATTTTATCTTTTCTCCCGTCTCAAGTAGTCATCATTCGAGGATGAATATCTCCAAGGGAGAGATATTATAATACCCCAAAACATCCAAACCAATATTAAAGCCATATATCAAGCTCATGCATAGTACATCATGGTTCTTTTATAGTTTTATGAGTAAGTTAGATGTATGTTAAGGCTTCAAATAACTCCCAGCTATCAGATGAATCAAAACATTCCTTACCGATTGAATTCTTGATAAGGATATTGGTATAGTCAATTTCAATCTAACATATCTCTCATTATTCTTGGAATTTTTGAGATCATGACCTGTCAACAGATAGATAATTGAATTAGCTTTCAACCGATACCAATTTTGCCTAAATCCAATATCGGAGCAAAGAGTTATTCCTATTTTACTCTAGCATGTCAGTCTGGAAACAGTGTGACGACATTCGTGGTAGCTTACCACATTTGGGACGCCCTATCATGAAGGTCGTTAGCCTTAGATAGAAACCAGCTCCTAAGTGACGAAATTCATGGTAGCTTACCACATTTGTGATGCCCTATCACGAAGGTTGTCAGCCTTAGGTAGAAACCAGCTCCTAAGTGACAACATACGTGGTAGTTTACCACATTTGTGATACCCTATCACGAAGGTCGTCAGCCTTAGGCAGAATCCAGCTTTTGTATGATGATATTTTTGACAGCCTATCACATTTGTGATGCCATGTCAAAATTGTTGTCAGCCTTAGGAATAATCCAGCTTCTGTGTGACGACATTTTTGACAGCCTGTCATATTTGTGATGCCATGTCAAAATTGTCGTCAGCCTTAGGCATAATCCAGCTTCTGTTTAATGACATTTTTGATGGCCTGTCACATTTTTGATGCCTTGTCACGAATGTCGTCAGCTTTTCTTTCCAAAACTTGAGGGACATCTTAGTAAGGGTATTTTAGTCTTTTCCCTTTACTTCCCACGACTTATAACTCTCAAGGAACGTATTATCTTCCATTCTCTTTAGTTAAACATCTCAAAAAGCTCTCTCTTACACTTTCAACCACAAGGTTAGGGTTTTCTCTCAAGATTATCTCCTCAAGAACAAGAACATTCTCACCCAAAGGGGTTAAACCCTAGTCAAGAAAAATCAATAGCAAGCCTAAGGATTTCTTCAAGAACCTTCAAGAAACATTAGATCTCTTTCAAGATCAAGCTTTAAGGTATGCGTAGTGTTCATCCATGGGTCCCTTTCATCCATGGAGCTCAAGAATCGTGTTTTAAATTATAAATTGTGATTTCCTAGTTGTTTTATGACTATATTCATGTTGATGATTGTTGTTTGGATTCAAGGTTGTATCTTGATGTGTTTTTCATAAATCATGTGAATAGGTTAGTTGGAAACCCATGAATTTGGGTGGTTCAAGATTTCTAAATTTGTTAAGTACACCTATGCTCAATGTTATGCATGCAAGGTGTATGATAAAATGCTTAGGAAGCTAGAAATTCATGTTTACATGGTTTCATGATATCTAAATGACAAGTCCATTTTAGCTAGATACTTCAATAAAAATTCCATGCTATTGTTGTGTTGCTATTTTTGTGGTATGAAGCATGTATGAGAATGGAGATATACTATATGTACATGAAATAAATCCATACACTCCCTACTATGCTTAAGATATTGAAGAACTACATGAAGTATAATATCCCCTACTTATGACAATGTGAATTGTGGACTCCAATCTTATGATCAAGTTAGTTATGTTGTTTCAGTTTCCTTCCATCGAGTCCTGGGAGTATTTGCACCCAAAAAATATAGTTGTGTGCCTAGAGCCATGTCATGTTATCATGATACTCTCAGTTAATTCATGATCTATAGAATTCAGTCAGTCATGTGACTCAGGAAAACTTTGAAATCTCAGTAGTCTCAGTAGTTCAGTAATCTCAGTGATCTCAGTACTCAGTCTGTAACTTTAGTATTCATAGTAAATCTTAGTAACTTCAGTACTATCAATCAGTTCTCAGAACTCAGTGCATTTTGTTAGTCATCGAAATTCAGAAAACCAAGTTTAGCTCCACTAAACAATACCACTATTATCAGTTCAGCTAATTAGTTTAGTTCAGTTATTCAGTTCATCTCTGTTATTCAGTTTAGTGTATTTCAGATGGAAGTAGGATTTAGCATCGAGTGAGCCTAGGGATGGGGACTCACCCACTAGAGTAGGTCTGAGATCCCTAGAAGCAATCCCTAAGTTCCAGAACTACGTAGACAACATAGGTACGAGATGTCACCCGTTAGATAGGACTGACATACTTAGGGATTACCTGTTAGCATATTTAAATGTATAGGACTGATCCCAGGAGTCACCCACTAGATTAGGACTGACTCCACAGTAGATGTCTTTACTGGTGGCACGGTACTGACACCCTTCCAGTCACGAAAGAGATTGGACCCCAGTTAGCGTAGCTTAGGGTATGTCGGTTAGATGAACACATCCCATAATTTCAGTTATAGATTCAGGACTGTCAGATATAGTCAACTCAGTTTAGTAGTACAGATTCAGTACTGTTAGATACAGTCAATGCTTATTATTATAAATAGACTTCAAGATCACCCTTTAGCTAGGATTGATCTCAACTATGATTAATCAGTATCAGAATGATCAGATTTAAAGATCACCCACTAGATAGGACTGATCTCAGATTTAGTTACTCCAAGTAGAACAGAACTCAGATAGTTCCATCAGAACTTAGACTGTCAGATACAGTCACTCAGTATCGGTTATATCGATTAGTCTGATCATTACAGTCATATCAGCTATATCAGTTGTCATAGCTCACGTTACCAGTATTCAGTTTCAGGACTGTTAGACACAGTCATTCAAACCAGTTCTTTATAATTTGAACTGTCAAAAATAGTCAATAATCTATTCAGTACCTCAGTAACAGTAAATTCATGTCGTCAGCATTCAGACTCAGTAGTCAGCATCATCACGAGTTCAGTTATAGTTGTTTATGCATGTATGTATTCTCACGTTTATATTAGTTAGCATTGTTCATGCATATAACCCTCTGTATTTAGCCTACCTTACTTGTATACTCAGTACATTTAGACATACTGATGTATTTGCACTGTGGTGCTTTCTCTTATGTTACACCATAATTTAAGAGGCACGAGCTCCAGATCAACAGTAGCATTCAAGTGTTCAGAGTTTGTAGTGAGTCCTTCTTATTTGAGGATGATATGATTACTGCTACATTCACTATTTAGGTTCTAGATGGAGTTAGTTGGAGACATGTTCCTTTAAATCCTTATTCAGTTCAGTCAGAGGCTTCCAGACTAGATGTCACATTAGATATTCAGATCTCATTATTTTCAGTATTTATGACTTGTTTTGGTATTGTTATACCTTTCTCAGACATTTTGTTATCAGACGTTTATTCAGTTCAAACCTTATGGCCTTTCATGTTCATTTTTCCGCATTTTATGATATATTATACAGTATACAAGTACATATATCAGTCATGGGTTAGCTTGTGCTCCTTCGGGGTCATAAGCACCTTGTAGCACTCCGGTTCAGAAGATCGGAGTGTTACAAAGGGTTTGTATCACGAGACTCTAAGACTCAAAAGGTAATAAGTAAAATTTACTATAGGAATCCAAAAGATTGTTGGTGATACAGAACTTGTTAGATTTTGCATGCTTGAATTGAGATAGCTGTATTGAGTACGATATACCTACGGAGTCATAATATAGGGGGAACACAAGCCTAGTTTTCCTTTCAGATTGTTTACATCCAAAAGCATTCAAATCTTGTAACTTTTACTAATTATAGAAAATCTCCCCATTTACTTTCTTGCACTTCCAGCTACTTTAACAAGTTTGAGTAACAGATTCGACCGATTAATTATGGGATCAACGCCAACCAAGTTGGGTTACTATAATTTGACAATGATTGTGTTGTATCTTCTCATAGAGTTTCAATGACATCACTACCTAAAAGGACATTTCAAAAACATTTTTTGGTCAATAAGCCACTTTAGATGCATTAAGCCATTTTTCCATATTTGAACTAAACAAGGAGTTTTAGGTATATTCTTGTCCTAGATACAAATCAATTCATTACTTTATGACAGATGAGATCTATCCTTAAGCTTTTCATTCCATCATAATGATTCTCCTTCTGTGTTCACAAAAGATTATAGATTCTCTTAAAACAAAAGTTTAAGAACAACCCAAGCAATAATTCAACATTAAACCAACTCAAGTTTACAAAATACTATCATGTGTGTGACATCAACCTTAGAACAAAGGTTATTATCCACTCACGTTTGAAATCAACATCATCGAATTCAAAGTATTCATATAATAATTGAAATAGAGGGAAGAGCAGAGAAATAACCCTATGTCCAAGCCTTGTGTGAATTTTGCCTCTCTCAAAATGTATGTAATAATCCCCATAAAATAAAACAAGTTTCCTATTTATATTGGAGTGTAAAAATATATTTAATGACACCCTTCATGCAATTTTGATATCATAAAGCAGTAGCTTAGTCGCATGATGGAATCACGGCTATTAATTATTTCTTGTCAATCAATTAGGTCGCCATCTCTGTGCGATGCTAATAAAATAGAGCATAGCTTCCATGGAATAGATGTGTATTTTTGCTCTTAATATTTCACTCAAGTGCAATATTACAAATTTTCTTTGCATCCCTGTAACACCCAGAAACTGGTACCCGAAATGATACACAATGCTCATGACCCAGAAGGACCACAATCTAACCCATGACTGACATCTGTACCTGTATACTGCATGATATACTATATAAATATGGAAATAAATGCTGAAAGGCCATAAGGTACAAAATTGATAAAAACATAACATCGGAAGATATGGTATATCAATTCCAAAACAACTGAAATAACTATCTGAACATGCTAGTCTGAAAAGCCTCTAACTAAATGAACTGTCTGAATAAGGAGTTGATGGGACATGTCCCCAACTAATAAATTAATTAATGAGATAATATGGTAATGGTTATGTCCTCGAAGGATGAGGACTCACTACAAACTCTAACAGTTGAGATTGGAACACTACTAATGCTCTGGAGCTTGTTTCTCTGAACCTATGGTAAAAAACACCGTAGCATAAATGCGTCAGTATGATTGAATGTACTGGTATGCATGTGAGGTAGTCTTATTGCAAAGGGTTCACATGCATGAACTATACTAACTGACTGGATAACATGAACGTAAGAATATATGCATGAATACATAATAACTATAACTAAGTTTGTGATAACATGATTTTGGAGTCTGAGTATTGATAACATAAGATAGTGATAATTGTATAACTAAAATAACTGATATTGAGTGACTGTATCTGACAGTCTAGTTTCAGATGAAACTAGATGAGTTTCATTCTATTCTGAGTTGACTGTATCTGATAGTCTAGTTTCTGATGGAACTAGCTAAGTTCTATTTTGTTCTGAGTTAACTGTATCTGACAATCCTGTATTCTGTAGAACTATCAATATTCTATTACTGAGACTGAATGACTATATCTAACAGTCCTAATTTGTAATTAAAACTGTGGGATGTAGTAATCTAACCGACATGCCCCAAATAATGCAATATAGATGAATTGGTGTCCAATTTGTAACCCCAAATGGAAGGGTATCAATAACGCGCCACTAGTAAGGACAAGCTGTGGGCGACCTTTATTTGATAGTGTCCACAAAAAAGAATGTTGGGGCTCTCATCTGATAGTGCTTATCTACCTCATCAACCCTTAGCTGATGGTGTTGATGCCTCAACCTATGCTTTCTACATAGATCTGTAACACAATGACTACTCATAATAATCACTCCCTCATCTGACAGTGTGTGTTCCCATCCTTGGGTTCACTCGGTGCTAATTCCTACTCCCATGTAAATAGACACTGAACAAATATTATTGAATTGAACTGGAATAGATTAACTAAGTTTTGTTGACTGACAGAATAGTACTGAGATTACTGTATTACTGAGATTTTCTTGAGTCATTAGTTTGACTGAATTCTACTAAGCATGGCTTGACTGAGAGTATTTTGAAAACTAAAACTGGCTCTAGGCATACAGCTAAATTGTCAGGTATAAGTACTCCCTAGGACTCGATGGAAAGAAACTGACAAAGCATTACTTTCTTGAATACATGATCAATATCAACAACCCATAATTCAGATTAAGACATTTCATCAAACACTAGACATGCATAAACTTGTACATGAATGGGAATTCATATTGTTATACTAGTATGGCACTTTCCTTTCACATAGGCATTTAATCAAACACATGGGGAGTATGCTTTGGTTATAAAATCATCAACACATCTAATAATTATGAATACATCAATGAACTTGTAAATTGAAGGGGATTTATCATGGTTATTATGCAAATCTTTATATACTAGGGTCAATCATTAGAATATGGAATTTAAAATATGAATCAAAACCCCCACAACATCATGAACATGAATTTCAATTCAATTTAAATCATGAACATTCATAAATACACAAATCTTGGATTTTAAAAAGAGATTCTTGAGCTAGATGGGTGAAAGATACCCATGAATCAACATATGACATACCTTGATTGTGAGTTTCTTAAAGTTCTTGGACTTGAAGAACTTGAATTTCTTAGTTTCTTGAAGAAGGATTTGGATCTTGTTCTTGGGGATTATCTTTGAGAGAAAACCCTAATTTGATGTTGTGAATGAATAATGAACTTATGAGCCTTGGTCTGATATAATTAGGGGTTAAAATGGGTCAAAAAAGACCCAAATACCCTTTAAAAATAAAAATTATCTGAAATGGCTCGTGCGATGGTCCATCCCTGGCTCGATAGTCCGTCGTTTTGACAGTCGTACATGGACCAAAAAAATAAGACTCACTACCTTATAGCGATGGCTTAGGCAATGGTCTGTCACAAGTTTATCGTTACGTCAACCTATCCGTCGCACCTTATCCAAAAGCTTGACTTACTACCTTGGCTGCAATGGTCTAGGAGACGGTCAATTGCTAGATCTACGGTCCGTCAACCTGGCCGTCGCACCTAGGAAATTCTGACAGCTCTGAGTAAAACGTCTATAAATTTTTACTCCAATACCGAATGTTGACGAAATTGGTATCATTTGAAAGCTAATTCAATTTTCCACATGATAAAAAGTGAAAATCTTAAACTTCTACATATACAAAAATGGATTCATTTTTCAAAGTAAGTTTCTAATATTCTTGGGATGATTTCAAGCTAGGTAGAAGTATGAGGTATTATAATATCCCCCCTGAGAACATTCATCCTCGAATGAGACCTAGTGAGAGGGGAGAATATAAACTAACGTACATACTAAGCATAAACAATTGGAACATGATCTCATGATTGACATGACTGATAACTAAATATATCATACTGATCATGAATATCTGGTGCATGTATAACTGATTCATAAATGCATGACTGAGTGTTCTGATGAATTAAGGTTCTCATAATGAGAATGCATATCTGATGCATGATTCATAACTGAACTGACATATGAATGCATTGCTGAATATGCATTGGTACTTAATACCAAGATTGTGATAGATTTCAGAACATGAAATGGATACCAAGCTTCTAATTGAAACCTGAACATGAAACTGAAAAGCTTAAGAAGAACTGTTACCTTGAGCTAGATCTTAATTGGCGAAGAAGAGGTGAGGGTACTTGGTATGCATGTCTGCTTCTTCTTCCTAAGTAGCTCCCTTAACGGGCTGATTTTGCCAAAGAACTTTGACTAGAGGGACTTCTTTGTTCCTCAGTCTACGAGTCTGATAGACTAGGATTTCGAATGGAATCTCTTCATAAAAGAGGCTGTTTTGAACATCTATGCTCTAAACATGGACTACAACTTCTGGGTCACCTATGCACTCCTTGAGAAAAGAGACATGGAAGACTGGATGAACTGATGTTAGATCTGAAGGCAATTCGAGCTCATAAGCTACCTTGCTGAAACGACTGAGAATTTTGAAGGGAACGACATATCGGGGACTGAGCTTTCTCTTTTTTCTGAATCTCTTCACTCCCTTCATAGGAGAGATCTATAGATAGACATAATCACCAATCTCAAAATCGAGATCCTTTCTACATATATCTGCATAAGACTTCTGTCGGCTCTGAGCAGCTCGGAGTCTTTCTTTAATTAGCTAGACTTTTTTTAAGACATCGAATACTAAGTCAGGCCCTATAACTAAGGCTTCACTAACTTTGAACCAACCAACTGGAGATTTGCATCTCCTACCATAGAGAGCTTTGAATGGATCCATCCAAATACTAGAATGATAGTTGTTGTTGTATGCAAACTCGCTCAAAGGTAAGTGGTCATCCCAACTACCCTTGAAATCTATTGTACACGTCCTTAGTATATATTCTAAAGTATGAATGGTCCTTTCTACTTGTCCATCTGTCTAGGATGGAAAGCTGTATTGAGATGAACTTGGGTAACAAGACCCTGTTGTAATGCGTTCTAGAAATGAGAGATGAACTAGGTACCCCTGTCTAAGATAATAGATAATGGAACACCGTCCAATCTGACCAACTCTCTGATGTAGAGTTTGGCATAATCCTTGGCTGAATAAGAGGTAAGGACTGGAAGGAAATGGAATGATTTGGTCATTCTGTCTATAATGACCCAAACTGAATCATATTAGTGATAAGTACGAGGCAAACCTATCACAAAGTCGATGTTCAGTTCTTCCTACTCCCAAGTAGGGATACTGAACTCCTATATGGACCCACTAGGCTTCTGATGCTCTATCTCAACCTACTGACATGTAGAGTATTTACCCACAAACTCTACGATATCTCTCTTTTTCCCACTGCACCAATAGATTTCCTGTAAATTATGGTACATCTTAGTGGCCCTTGGATAAATCGAGTAGAGTTCACTATGTCCTTTTGTAAGAATTCACTACCTTAAGTCGTTTACACCTAGAACACACAGACGACCCTGACAATGCAATACACCATCTCTTTCTTGGGGAAAATCCTCTACTTTCTGATCCTTGACTGACTCTTTTAACTTGACAAGGATGGGATATCTATCCTGCTTTTGTTTTACCTTGGATATTAAAGATAATTCTAAACTAATCTGAACCCATATGTCACCCTCCTTTTTATCAACTAAGTGAATTCCTAGTCTAAAAACTTATTCTTACTATCCTCAACATCAGCCATACTACCCATAGACAATCTACTGAGAGCATCGACCACTACATTGGCCTTGCTCGAATGATAAAGGAAACTCATGTCATAATCTTTCAATAGCTCTAACCACCTTCTCTGACAAAGATTGAGATCTTTCTTAGAAAAGACATACTGAAGGCTCTTATGATCTGTGAACACATCTACATGAACACCGTATAGATAATGCCTCTAAATCTTTAAGGCAAATACTATAACTTCTAGCTAAAGATCATGAGTCGGATAATTCTTCTTATGGGGTTTAAGTTGTCTGGAGGCATTGGCTATGACCATACAATGATGCATTAGGACACAACCCAAACCTACTATGGATGCATCACAATACACCATAAAACCATCTGGACTATCTGGAAGAGCCAAGACTGGAGGAGAGGTGAGTCGAGTCTTTAACTCCTAAAAACTCTTCTCGAGAGGATCTGACAACTGGAACTTGACCTTCTTCTGAGTCAATCTGGACATAGGGGATGCAATAGAATAAAATCCCTCAACAAACCATCTGTAATAGCCATCCAAACCCAAGAAACTCCTGATATCTAATGGAGAGACAGGGCGAGGCCAGTTTCTTAGTGCTTCAATCTTTTGATGATAGACCCTAATGCCATCACCAAAAATCATATGACCAAGGAATGCTACTGACCTTAGCCAAAACTCCCACTTACTGAATTTGGCAAATAACTTATAATTTCTCAAAGTTTGAAGTACGATTCTGAGATGGTCTACGTGATCACGCTCACTACGAGAATAAAGAAGAATATCATCTACGAAGACTCTAACGAATATGTCTAAGTACTACTTAAACACATGGTTCATCAAGTCCATGAAAGTTGTGGGAGCATTAGTAAGACCAAAGGACATAACTAGAAACTCGAAGTGACCATACCGAGTATGAAAACCTAATTTTGGAATGTCAAATTCTCTAACTCTGAGCTGATGGTAGCCTGATCTTAGGTCTATCTTAGAGAAATAGATGGAACCCTGAAGTTAGTCAAACAAGTCATCAATTATTGGAAGTGGATACTTGTACTTGACTGTAAATTTACTGAGCTGACGGTAATCTATGCATATTCTGAGAGAATCATCTTTCTTGAGCACAAATAAGACTGGTGAACCTATAGGGACATGTTGGGCCTGATAAACCCCTTATCTAAGAGATCCTTCAGCTGCTCTTTCAATTCTCTGAGTTTTGTTGGTGCCATCCTGTATGGAGGAATAGATATAGGTTGAGTATCTGAAAGAAGATCAATGTCAAAGTCTATTTCCCTTTTGGGAGGAATTCTTGGAAGATCTTTGGGAAATACATCTGAATATTCATTTACGACTAAGACTGATTCAAGACTTGGATTTTCAGAACTAGTGTCCTTAACTCAAACAAGATTATAGGCACATCCTTTAGATATTATTTTCCTTGCCCGAAGGTAGGAAATAAGCTGACCCCTTAAAGCTGAAGTACTACCCCTTCACTCTAGGACAGGTTTATTTGGAAACTAAAATTGGACTTTTCTATTTTTGCAGTCAACTATGGCATAGAAAGAATGAAGCCAATCTATGTTGAGAATGATATCAAAATCAGTCATCTCTAATTCGACTAAGTCTGCTATAGTGACTTTATGAAATATAATAATTGGGAAGTTCCTATATACCCGTCGGGCTATGATGGTTTTACGCACTGGGGTAGAGACTGAGAAAGGCTCTGCTAGAATTTCGAGACTGATTTTAAAATCGCTTGCTATATATGGAGTAACAAAAGACAAGGAGGCTCCTGGATCTAGCAAAGCATAAACATGTACATGAAAGATCTATAACGTACCAGTAACCATATCAGGAGAATTTTCCTGATCTTTCTAGGACTGGAGAGCATAAAGTTTATTTAGGCATTGCCCACTAGTAGGACTGGAAGTGGCACCCTGCTGATTTGGGTGACCAGACTGAGATGAGGAGCCGTTCTGTTGTCCCTAATAACCTGGCTAGGGATAATCTATAACTATGTGGTATGGCTTGCCACATCTGAAACAAACATCACTGCTAACTCTACAAGCACCCTTGTAGTTCTTACCACAAGTCTGACAAAGGGGATTAGTTTGAGCATTGCTAACACTATACTGAGACTTAGATCCTAGCACCCTATCTCTCTTACCATCCTTGAACTTAGGAGTTGGAGTATTGGCTGAAGAAGTTGGAACTGATGGCTTAGGATGAAACTGAGAACGGTTTTCTCCTTCTGATTTGGGATGAGCAAAGTTTAAACTACCTGTCTTTGCTCTCTTATTCTGCTTTTCCCTCATCTTAATCTTTTTCTCCTCTATCTATTGAGCATGATTCATAAGTCTAGCTAAATTCATGTCACTATTCAACATCATAGAACTATACTCGTTGACCATACTATCATTCACCCCAGAAACAAACTTACTCATCTTGGCCCTGTTGTCTGCAACCACATGAGGGGCATATCTGGCTAATTGAGTAAACTTAGGAGAATACTCTTTCACCATCATGTTTCCCTACCTGAGCTTGATGAATTCTAATACCTTAGCTTCTCTCAGCTTTAGGGGAAATAACCTATCTAAGAATGCGATGACGAACTCCTCCCACTCTATAGGTCCTCCATCAACTGACCTTTCTAACTTCCACTGCTTAAACCAAGTATGGGTAACATCCTAAAATTGATATGCAGCTAGCTCAGCACTCTCAATAGGAGTAACCCCCATGATTTCTGTAACCTTTTGAACCTGATCAATGAATTCCTGAGGGTCTTCATCTGACTTAGACCCAATAAAGGATGGAGGATTCATTCGGGTGAAGTCCTGAACCCTGGTTGCAGCTAAATTGGCCACTGGGTTGGCCGGAATGATAGCTGGTAATTCATTCTGAGTAGCAACTGACTGAGCAAAAGTAGTGAATGTAGCTCTAAACTCTGCATGAGAAACATGTTCGCTCAAAGGATCTTTGGGCTGAGGGGATGGCTGATTCCTGTTTCTTCTCTTAGGAGGCGTGTTCTGTAGCAGAAAGGGAGAAAGGGATTAGACTGAGAGATTGACTTGAGATTATGATCTCTGGCATGACATGAATGCTAAAAGAAGGGAAACTATTCCTAAAACATCTTATAGCCTCCTGCACATAAATATGGCACGTAATACACCCATGTACAAGACTCTACTAGATACGACTTTCAGACTTCTTAGGACTGTATTGAACCTTAGGCTCTGATACAAAGTTTGTAATACCTCAAATCTGGTACCCAAAATGCTACATGGTGCTCATGACCCCAAAAGACCACATGCTAACCCATGAATGACATCTGTACCTGTATAATACATGATATAATGTATAAATACAGAAATAAAGGCTGAAAGGCCATAAGGTTCAAAACTAATAAAAACATAACATCTAAAGATATGGTATATCGTTACCAAAATAACTAAAATAATTGTCTGAACATGCAATTCTGAAAAGCCTTTAACTGACTGAATTATCTAAATAAGGAGTTGATGGAACATGTCTCCAACTAACTCCAACTAATAAATTAATTAATGAGATGATAAGGTAATGGTCATGTCCTCGAAGGATGAGGACTCACTGATAACTCTGACTAATGAGACTGGAACGCTACTGATGCTCTGGAGTTCATGTCTCTGAACATATGGTATAAAACACCTTAGCGCAAATGCATCAGTACGATTGAATGTACTGGTATGCATGTGAGGTAGGCTAAATACTAAAGGTTCATATGAATGAACTATACCAACTGACTGGATAACATGAACATGAGAATACATGCATGAATACATAATAACTATAACTGAGTTCTTGATAACATGATTTCTGAGTCTAAGTTCTTATAACATGAGATATTGATAACGGTATAACTAAAATAATTGATACTAAATGACTGTATCTGACAATGTAGTTTTTGATGGAACAAGTTGAGTTTCATTCTGTTCTGAGTTGACTGTATCTGACGGTCTAGTTTCTAATGGAACTAGCTGAGTTCCATTCTGTTCTAGGTTGACTGTATCTGACAGTCCTGGATTTTATAGAACTATTTGTGTTCTATTATTGAGACTAAATGACTGTATCTAACAATCATGATCTATTACTTAAACTGTGGGATGTAGTTATCTAACCGACATGCCCCAAATAATGAAATATAGCTAAATTGGGGTCCAATCTATAACCCCAATTGAAAGGGTGTCAATACCGTGCCACTGGTAAGGACAACCTGTGGGTGACCCTCATCTGATAGTATCCCCAAAAGAGAATATTGGGGCCCACATATGACAGATCTTATCCACCTTATCAACCCTTAGCTAATGGTGTTGATGTCTCAACCTATGCTGGCTACATAGTTATGGAACGCAAGGACTACTCCTAAGAATCACTCCTTCATCTGACAGTGTGTATTCCCATCCTTGGGTTCACTTAGTGCAAATTTCTACTCCTATCTGAATAGATACTGAACATAGATTACTGAAGTGAACTGGACTGAATTAAATAAGTTCCGTTAACTGACAGAATAGTACTGAGATTACTGTATTACTGAGATTTCTGAGATTTTCCTGAGTCATGAGTCTGACTGAATTCTACTGAGCAAGTCCTAACTGAGAGTATCTTAAAAACTGACACTAGCTCTAGGCACACAGCTAAATTGTTGGGTACAAGTACCCCCTGGACATGATGGAAAGAAACGGACAAAGAATGAATTTCTTGAATACATGACCAAGATCAACAATCCATAATTCATTGATTAAGACATTACTTCAAACACGTGACATGCATAAACTTGTACATGAATGGGAATTCATATTCTTATACTAGTATGGCACTTTCCTTTCAAATAGGCATTTAATCAAACACATAGGGAGAATTCTTTGGTTATAGAATCATCAAAACACTAATAATCATGAATACATCCATCAACTTTAAAATTGAAGGGGGTATATCATGGTTATTATGCAAATCTTCATATACTAGGGTCAATTATTGGAATATGGAATTTTAAAACATAAATCAAAACCCCACAACATCATGAACATGAATTTCAATTCAATTTAAATCATGAACATTCAAAAATACACAAATCTTGGATTTTGAAAAAAGATTCTTGAGCTTCATGGGTGAAAGAGACTCATGAATCAACATATGACATAGCTTGATTGTGAGTTTCTTGAAGCTCTTGGACTTGAAGAACTTGAATTTCTTAGTTTCTTGAAGAAGGATGTGGATCTTGTTCATGGGGATTATCTTTGAGAGAAAACCCTAATTTGATGTTGTGAATGAATAATGAACTTATGAGCCTTGGTTTGATATAATTAAAGGTTAAAATGTTTTGAAAATACCCAAATACCCTTTAAAAATGACTTAAAATTAATTGAATAGGACCTTCGATGGCTCATGCGATGCTGCATCACTGGATCGATGGTCCGTCGTTTCAAATGCCGTACGTGGACCAAAAAAAAGACTCACTTCCTTATAGCAATGGCTTAGACGATGGTCTGTCACAAGTTCGACGGTCTGTCAACCTGTCCATCACACCTTATCCAGAAGGTTGACTTACTACCTTGGCTGTGATGATCAAGGCGACAGTCTATCGCTAGATCAACGGTCCGTCAACCTGGACGTCGTACCTGGGCGATTCTGACATCTCTAAGTAAAACTTTCATAACTTTTTACTCTGATACTGGATTTGGATGAAATTTGTATCATTGGAAAGCTAATTCAATTCCCCACATGATAAAAGTGAAAATCTTAAAATTCCAAGTGTACAAAAATGGAGTTATATTTCAAAGTAAGTTTCTAACATTCTTGGGAGGATTTCAAGCTAGGTAGAAGTACGGGGTATTACAATCTCATGGTTCATTGTTGAGTTCAAACACCTCTTTAAGTGTGTCTTGAATCTTGATATCGAGCATAATTCATCCATCATCTACAAGATCTTTATTGATGCAAAATCAATTTTGATCTCTGCCAAATATCAACCTAAAACACTAATCATATCCATTATTTCATGAACACAATTTAATTTTAATCAAATGAATATATATGCAATGTCGCTCACAAAATACACAAAAGTATGGGTAATAAATAGTAGTTGGATGAATAAAATAAGCCCAAGATCACCACCCTACACTTAGAACCTTGTTTATCTTCGAACAACTCTTTCCACTCATGTTCAACCCAAAAGTCTCCAACATTACTAATTGAAACAAGATACTCAGCTAGAACCATATCAACTAATATAAAAATTAAGCTCTATCCCAAGCATATCACTTGGAAATTCCAACCACATGAATGACCACTCAAAACCTCCTTGCCTTAAGAATTGACTCTATGAAATTAGAAAAATCATGTGTATTACTCAATAAAGAAATCATATTAGTCACCTATCCTTCATTAAACATGCGCCCTCACCAGAAGATAGTTACTTATCATCACTCACCAATATGTAATTTTATCACAAAAATGGATATAAAAATAGAATTATGCTCACTGTCACAAAGACTTGACATGTAACATATAATAAACCATAAACTTGACCTTAGTTTCATACTCCGCTAATATAAGAATATTAAATCTCATGATCAATTAGGACTTTGAGGGTTGTTATGTAGGCTACGGGATGAGTAAGAACTACTTTGGGTATAAATAGTGACTAACTCTCCCAATATCTTTAATACAATATACTTTTCATTAAGATCATTCTTCAACCACCTATTTTTCATCTCTTTTCTTTTCCGTAACTCTCATTTGTTTAGCCCTTTTATTTAACAGATTACACATCTTTTCGTAGGGAGTTTTTTTTATTATATTTTCAAAAAGCATTTTTTGCTGTTTTTACCGCACTAACCATCAATCAATACATTAAACTTTCAACATGCCAATAGCTATTATTTTTGGAGATTCATCTTAAATTTTCCCTTTTTTTCATCAATTTTAACTCCTTATCAAGTTTAATTCGTCAGTTAAAGTGTGTAGGAGTTTTGGATAAAATTATGGTCTATTGCAAGAAAATGAAAATGATACATATCATGCTACCAAAAAATAGACTAAAGGCTCAACATGGCTAAATAAAATCATGAATTATGGGTAGGTAAGGTAAGGTCTCAAACACTACTATTAAATCAATGCCTATGTCATCTCCCAAACTCATCATTCTTTATTTCATTTTGCACACACACTGAGCAAGTTTAAACACCAACATTCTAACATGAAATAAAACTAAACCCCACACTCATATGGTACATGTTCAAATTAAGACAGAGTTACATAAATAAGCCTAAGTGTCTAAAAATAATCATTCAACTCATTACAATATACATTAAATTTTTAAACAAGATTACATCATGTAGTGATGTGGCCTAACAAGAGAACTTAGTATCAATTTAGTGAACGTTTTCTACTTTTAACTCTCTTGTTGTGACTAATTCTCTCTTAAGACAGTCATCATCCATCCATTATAGTGAGAAGTACTTAAACTATGACTTGTTATGAGCATATATTCTTACGAAGAATAAATTTACTACCCTAAAAAACTTTAAAACTTACCATTTTATCCTAATATGTTCAAAAGGACTGTCCTCAAGAAAAGAACCCAAAATAAAAGTTGACGAACCCAAAAAACATAAAATGCACACTTAATACTACTCAAATTGACAATAAAACAAACTTAACTAAAGAACTATTCCAGCAATTACTAACTATAATAGTTCCATAAGTTCTATTATTTACTTATTACAAACTAAGTATAAAGCAACTACTAAAATATCTTCAAACCAAAAACATAAAAAAGTAGTAACAGAACACAAGAAAAAAGAGTGATTCTCCCACCTATAATTAAAGTCTAGCGTTATCTCCAAAAACAAAAAAAGTACAAAAATGGAGTGTTTGGAAACACCTTAAACAATCCTCCATGATATCATCCAAATTGGAGCCTTGACCCTTATTACCCATGTCTAGGTCAACCTCATCTCAACATCAGACTTATTATCTAAGTCTTTTTACTATTTATTCTCATCATTGGAAACATCATTATCTACTAGTTTCATAATATGCAAGCCAATCTTTAGAAATGCCCTACATAGTGACCAAATGATTAATCTAACTCTACTTGTCTTATCTCATCTTTAGTAACTACCTTAACTCCAATAAAAAGCTACAACATCTTTAGTCTAAACATACAGTTTACGATCTCATTATCTTGAGTATGCCGCTCAACAAGTGTAAGTAATGGCCCATGAGAAACATTAGGTACTCTAGTTATGGTCACATTAATATGACATCTCTCCAACTATAGTTAGTAATCCATTACCTCTTTTTTACTGTCATGGCTTCTTATAAGCTTATTCAATAATGCACCAAATCTATACCTGCATCCTTCATGATTTTGTACCTTCTTCATAGCTGACTTTACTACAACCCTAACATTTATCTCTAGATCATTCTACATAAGGGTGGTAATGACCTGTTAGGTTATTTCATTGATTTATGTGCATTTCGAGCCTTTCAAGCCTTCTTGTAGTAGTTGTAGGTCATTTATGAATTATCAAAACCATTGGTTTGGTTATCAGACAATCTATTTGGGTTATAGACTTATTTCTCTATTTTGGATCTTTTGTTGTTAAGGAATTTGGGTCAGACCAAAAATCCTAGTAGATGACCTTAAATGAGAATACTAATATCACAATCAGCTTTAAAATGTTAATTTTTTTCTAGGGGGACCCTTGGTTCATGTCCTAATGCATCCAAACTCATATTTGGTTATTTGGTAGATTATATGAAAATAGAACTATAGGTGTAGGCCTCACAGTTAATCGAAACAATCTTAGATGAAAGTTTTGATGGTTTCATTGAGTCCAAAAAGTTAAATTTTATAGGGTAGCATAGTTTGTTTGTACACATAGAGTTCTGAATGAATCCTGAGCACTCGATTGGAGTCCATTTAGGATATAGGAAAATCTGGTGCTTGATATCTAGTTTTGCCACTTTAGCGGTCAAGGAGCAACTTTGAATCCATGAGCAGCTTTAGCAACCTTGGCATTTAGGATGGGGTATGCTTTAGCGATAAGGCGATAGCTTTACCGATGCGCTCAACCCATGCCCCGACCACTTTAGCAGACTTGTGCCTCTTAAGTGGTAGCTGCTAAAGCAAACAAGTGGATGCTTTAGAGGTATTTATGGATTTCTAAATCCCCTCTTCATCAGATTTTTATCATTATTTCTTCACTAGGTTTTTTATTTTGTGTGCTTGAAAAGAGGAAAGAGTGAGGAATCATCCAATAAAGTGAAGGTAAGTTCCCTAACACTTCTTGGTCATTTCCCATTATTTTTCTCGTTAGATTTCATCCTATTTCATGGTAAATACTTAGAAATCAGGACACTAAATCCCTAGACCTTAGGAGCAAATTTGGGCCCCAAATTATGTTCTATTTATGCTCAACTTTTTAGCACACATTTCTTGTCCTTCAACATACCTCGTGACAAATTAAATTTTATATTCCATTTTGGGGCCTCATGAGCTCGTTCATGATCTGAATTCTTATCCATCCCTTTATATAGTAGTATAGGTCTTATTTTACATCTAATGATGTGTAGGTTACTAATATGATAGTGTGATTGTATTTTGGGATTATGGAGCAAAGGTGGACTATTTATGGATAACTCAAGACTTGCGGTTCAACATCATGGAAGTCTTTAGTCTACTCTTCTTAATGAGATAGTGTATGATATGTATGTCATGTTAGATAAGGATGTATGTAAAGTACTATAGGTATCATACCTTAACTTAGCCTAATTAAGCAATTTAGGGATAGAAGCATGAATTGACACTTAAGATGGAATACTTATTAGAACTATAGGATCCTATTACCTTAGGTTACTTGTATGTTAGACATATTTGAGGCTACAAACCCCTTAGTTTAAGGTTTACTACTTGACTCGGTAGATTATCATAGCTTCTCGAATTATAGTATTGATATTATGATGGTTATATGCTATTGGGCTCGAGGTTATGGCTATGATAATAGTTGGACTCTAGGTGAGTTTCCATCTTTATAAAGGACATGGTTTTAGTGTATAGAGGATTATATATTTATGATTATATTACTTGGATGTTGGTGATGACATGCATAAATTATGGTATATTCATGCTCAGTTAGTGGTATGATTCCTACTAAAATCTTGATTTTACTATTGTTTTCCTAAAAAGGGATTTATTCCCACTTTCCCCTTTTTAAAATAGATTCTTTTATAAAAGGAATTATACCACCTTAATGAATGATTTATGAGCTTTTGTGAATAAAAATGATGTTTTAGAAATTCCACCTAGATATATTATGGTACATGATTTACCATTACTATTTACTTTGATCATGAGGGATTTTGACCCTTCCTACTATATTATGATGATTTGGTCCCAAAGTTGACCCTGGGTAATAGATTTACAGGCTTAAACTCTTTTATCTATGGTTTGTATCCATATATTTATTTATATATCTCTTTGATATTGGATGGATTAAACTGATGATGATTATGATTTGAAATCCTGGATCAAGACCAAGTCAGTGTATATGGGTACTCCCAAACCCCACTAGGGGCCCCTTCATTTGTGATACATCGTATCAGAGAAGAGATATTTCCAAAAGTCCTACTTTTGCGAGCCTTTAAGATGGAGAAGATGTATACACTAGGTACATTATGGCATGTAGATCTATTATTGTATTATAGATTTACTTTGTATTCATTCATGCATGTTATTGCTTGTCAACACTATATTGTTTGGTTCCTCTAACTTTTTGCCTTATGGGGGCTACATAGTTATTGATTATGATTGCTATTTGCTAAGTGTTGGTTGATATTTTTGAATTTTGGGACTCAGTTAGGTATTAATTATTTGTACTAGCCAGTTACTGTATTATGTTATTATGGTTTAGTCATGGTAGTCTGATTATGGAATAGCACTGAAATTTGAAGTATGATTTTGATCTTTTTCCTTTTTTTGGTATTTTTGTTAATAATAATGTATTCGCGGTAAGACACTTGACTATAGGACCTGATCATGGTAGTGTTAGCCTTTTCTTCTTGGTTAAGGTTTCTTGGAGAGGTTAGATTGACTGCCTTAGGTTGTAGGTTGTACCCTTAAGCTAGTCTTATATACCTATATATATATATACAATTATCTAGTAATGGTATTACTGTATATCCCTCTCTTGCCTTATTTATTCACATTATATATGCATACCTTGGCCTTGTATTCTACTATGTATATCATTTTTCTACTATTAATTATATATTGGCAAGCTATATACAATATAGTTCTTTAGTTCATACAACTAAAATAAGATAGTTTACACTTATTGACTCTTTACCTATATAGTGTTTAGCTTGTTGGAAAGATGCCTATAGTTTATATTCCTGCTTTGCATGTTATCTATACTCACATTATCTTTGGAGCTCAATTGGTAGTTGCCTATAGAGTACCCATGTTTGGTAGTCATACAACAATTCTATAGCCTACAAATCATAGTACGAGTTCACACTGTTGTATATGCATTATGTGGAGCAACTATAGACCAGAGATTTGGGGTGAGATCCTACCATTCGAAGTATTACTACTCTACCTTAAATGGATTAAACTGGTCTCTATGTTGTATTCAAATATTGGTTGTACATATATATTTATTTAGTATTTTATTTTGTACACTCATTGTATTGAAAGCTCTTGTTCTAACTTCAGATGGTTTTAGGACCAATATATATAAATATTATATATATATATATACATATATATATATATATAAACACTTGTACCATATTTATTCCATATTTTCCTTTAATTTTCTTGTATAGTCCATTACTAATGATTCTGGACTATGAGTTGGCTTACCTACTAGTGAGTTATAGTAGGTGCCATCATGACCTGAGAAATTAGGTTATGGAGAATTGGCATTAGAGCATAGGTTTATTGGTGTCTAGTAGAGTCCCATAGATTAATATAGAGTGTCTATATCCTTTCTTTGGGAGGATACATAGCATTCTTAGGAAATTCAATTCTTGACTCCTTATTGTGTGTTTGTCTTTCTATGAATATCTAGTACATTCTTTGATTCTATTCTATTCTAGATAGATTATATTATCAATAGATATAGATGGGGCTTCAACACATGTTTCTAGAGTTTTAGTGCAATGTTGAATTAGGGATTAATGATGGATATCAAAGATCTTAAGTGTCAGCCAAAGGATTTAGGGACAACACTGACTTTGGTTGGATTTGCGATCACTTCAACCTTTTAAGATTCAACATTAGGTATTTTAATCAAATTTAGAACACCTTATAGCTAGAGATGATGTTTGATGCATTATGCAGTTCTCATGCCAGAGTTGAGTTTGTTATGTTTAGTAGGGTTACTTATCAGTTTCAGAACATTAGGTTGGGTTCCTTAAGTGGGCTATACGCACTCCTATGATATATCTTTCAGATCATGATATGGTGCATGGATTAATTAAACGATTAACCTTGCCACTCTGTTTGGTGTTAAGAGTATTTAATAGCAGTAGTTATTTTATTCCTTAGGTTGTTGATCACATTAAGACCACAAAGAGAGAGCATATATTGAGACATACGGAGGAGGCGATAAGAGGCTATCTAATCAGTATAGCACTATAGGTATTCCAATTAGAAATGAGGATCCTTACAGCAAAAATTAGCTTCACCCACAACCAATTAGTTCCACACAAGTAGCGTCTCAAGCTATAGGCATCTCTCAAATTAGTAGCGGTGGTAACAAGCTAAAGAGTTCTCATCCCACCTAATAGAGTATTCGACATGGACCTTTAGGGTATGTTAGACTATTTGGATTAGTTGGCACAGTACCTTTGAGTATTTCAAAAGCTTGATGCGGCTGTGTGAAGATTGGTCATTGGTCTAGAAAGTGCCCCAAATGTGAGGTTTTTCAAATAGAGTTAATATTTGTTCATCGCTAGCCTATATTTCCTGAGGTATGCTATGATGGTGGGGGGATGTTCATTTTAGTAGGGAGCGTCCTCGACATTAGTTAATCAACCAATTGGGTCATCCCATGTTTCTTGCCAGGTTAGTACTTCAGGAGTTTGCTATGACTGCAGAAATAGAAGTCACTAGTCTAGAGAGTGTCCCTCATGCAGGATTATTAGTCATTAAGCACATCCATATTATTTTATAGTGTTTTAGAACCTTCAATTAGAGGTAGTGCCCCAATACCTCAGTTGGTGATTCAACCCCTCAGTCCGAGTTTGGACCTGCTTAGGTTTGTACTTTCTCGGGCACGTCACGTATATGACTTTTGATTTCACCATGATATGTGTGCCTTTTATTTTCTACCTTTAACTTTCACTTGAGTGTATTGGGTTTTTCATACCTATTAATGATTATGTGCCTTGATAAGCTTATATTGATTGTTGTGTTCCTTGGTTTAGAGTTTATCATTCTATGACAAACATCGTACGTAATTTATTTTAGTGGTGGATGGAGAGGGTCAATATCGATATTTATCTAGGGTGTAGAATTTGGGTTTGAGTCCCATTTTGTCATGGCATATTATCCTTCTTATAGCCTTAGAGTCCTACTTGTTATTGGTTTTCATTTATGGTACGACCTATTCTTTATGGTGGTGATTCTATAATTGTTGTTATTATAGTCATTGTTTACTGTTGATGAATCCTTGTTTGATAGATGCCTAGACTAGCGTCACTAGTTAGAATTTCTTTTCTCGAGATTCTTGATCGTTGGCCTAGATGGCTAGCTCGATTTGATTATTTTCTCTCTTATAGCTATGCAAGGTGGGTTGTTTTCTTCTTTTGTTAGAGAGATTAGATCAATTGCTTAGTAGGCTATGAAGGTGGAGTTAGGTTAGCTTTTTTTTATGGTTATATAGTAGGAAATTTTTTTATTGCTTATTTTTTGGAGTTTGGGATTATGGGCATGACTTCTGGTTTGAGGAGATTTCAACATTGGATATCCTTTTCTATAGCCTATTTTTGAAGTTGAACAGTTTGGATCCATTTTTCAAATTTAACTAGTTCATCACCCAGTAGTGGTCTTGGTATTGATGTCAAGGGGTCTTTGTAACGCCTTGAGTTTGGTACCCCAGACGCTACACGATCCTAATAATCCTAAAGAACCACTAGCTAACCCATGACTAATATCCGTAACTGAGCACTGCATAATAGTAATATTGTAATAACAATATAACTAAAATAAATGAGGAAATCTGGTGGAAAATTTGCCATAAGGTTCAAATACTAAACAATACTTAATAAAACAACGTCTGAACAAGGTATGATAATACCAAGACTGAAATAACTATCTGAACATGGCATAGTCTCAAAGCCTCTAAACTTTCTGAATAAGGAGTTGATGGGACATGTCCCCAGCTAACTCCATTTACTGAAAATAACAAAGTTCTAAAATTCTGAAAGAATGAAATAATCATGTCCTCGAAATATGAGGACTCCTCACTGAATCTGACTACTGATATCTGAGCTGCTAAGAATGATCGAGAACTTGAGCGTCCAAACCTATGGTATAAAACACCATAGCACAAAAGAAAAGTATGTGTCAGTACGTGTGAATGTACTGGTATGGAAAGTGAGGTAAGGCTAAATGCAAGGGTTCATCTGCATGAACTAAACTGACTAGATAATATGAACATGACTATGAGAGGATACATGCATGAATACATACCTGTAACTGAAATCATAACGATTCTAAATACTAAGTTTACCGATAATATGGATTACTAATAACTGATAACTGAGTGACTGTGTCTGACAGTCCTGATTCTAATGGAACTAGCTAAGTTCCGTACTAAGCAGAGTGTCTATATCTGACAGTCCTGAAATCTATAGGACTATCTAAGTTCTTTACTGAAGACTGAGACTACGACTTTGGGAGGTAGTCATCTAATTGACATGCCCCAAATAAGATGTTATAACTGAGTTAGGGTCCAATCTGTAACCCCAATTGAAAGGGTGTCAATACTGCACCACTGGTAAGGACAAGCTGTGAGTGACCCTCATCTATCAGGTTCTCTAATGAGAATGGTGGGACCCTAATCTGACAGCTTAAGCCACCTCATCAACCCTCATCTAATAGGTTTTGATGTCTCAACCTACGCTGATTAAGTAGTTCTAGAACACAAGGACTGCTTCTAAGAATCCACCCTATGCTGGTCGGTGAGTTCCCAAACTTGGGTTCACACAGTGTTGAATCCTACTCCCAACTGAATAGACACCTAACTAAGTATAATGGAATGAATTGGACTAAGTTCACTGAATTCCGTTGACTAACAGAATATTATTGAATTCTATTAACTGACTTAGCTACTGAGAACTGGACTAAATACTACTGAGTTTTCTTGAGTTTTGAGACTAGCTTAATTCTACTAATCGTGTCTTGACTAAGGTTATCTTGAAAACTGACATTGGCTCTAGGCACACAGCTAAATTGTCGGGTATTAAATACCCCCAGAACTCAATAGCATGAAAATAAATGAGACATGACACTACTTGAATGCATTACCTTAGTCAATAATTCATAATACTATCATTGAGGGATTTCCTGAAGCATTCGCAATTCATAAGCTTACACATGAATGGGAATACATGCTAACGTAATATAATTTCACAAATCCATACTTATGAGCATTCCACAAAATCATTACAAGACATAGCTTTAGCATGGGAGTCATTTTGAACATCTGGGTACATCATGAATTCATCATTGAGATCACAAATAGGTCATAATACACAATTCTTATTCATTTAGGCATTTTTACAAACACATGGAAGGTATAACCTTTTCTATAGCATGAATCAACAACTAATACATCATGGCTATATCAAACATATTAAATTTAAGGATTTTAATCCACATACTAACATAAAGCCATGCAAATTAAATAAAGATTCAATCTTGGAAATCATATAACAACATAAACATGTGTACAATCACAACGACAACATGGAATTAAAAATTCATATTTTGAAAAGAGTTTCTTGAACTCCAAGGGTGAAAAGACCTTTGGATGAACACTTTTCATACCTTGGTTGACATTTTCTTTTAGATTGATGGATGAAATCTTGAGTTCTTGAATTGAAATTAATCACCTAGGGTTTTTTGTTCTTGAGCACTTGTGAGATAATGAATGTATTTAGCCAAAAGAGGGCTAAATTTCGTGTTATGAGGGCAGAAGGTCGAGGGAAAATGACCTAATTACCCTTAAGGACGTGGTGATTTAATGACTGAAACTGGGCACTAACACATTTGGCAATGCGGTGCATCGATGCTATTGATGCGATACTCGACGCGTCATGCCATAATCATGCCATATCTCAGGAATTTTTATTGGAAATTTGGTAAAAATATTAACCAACACAATAGGCGATGCGGCACATCAAGATCGCGTTGGTCCACTGATTTGGACTTCCAAGCATGGCCTAAACAAGGTTCAAGAAATCCAAAACTTGTCTGAGAACACCTATTGATCTTCCTGATCATGAATTAACATAAATATAGACCATTAAAGAATATTAAGGTCATGAAATGAGATTGCCATCTTTCGAAGGATAAAAATAAAATTTTTGTAAACTTAGCTAGAATTTTCTAAGTCTGGGACCCTTGAAAAGCTTAAAGAACTAAATTAATCTTAGAAATTTTGTGGGGTCTTAAAATATATCCGTCTTGGGAATATTCGTTCTCGAATGAGACTGGCTGAGATAGGAGAATTGATGAGCTGATGTACATACTGAACATGGACAACTGAAACATGATTATATGACTGACATTTCTGATTTACTGAGATGCATACTGAGTATGCATATCCAACGCATGATTTCATGATTGATTTGATTCATGAATGCATGATTGGGGGTACTGATAAGCTGATCATGCATATATGATGCATGAATACATGACTGAAATGACTCATGAACATGCAATGGTAAAGGATATCAAGTTTGAAATGGAAAACTGAGCATGAAACTGAATACCAAGTTTGTAATTGAAATCTAAACATGAAATAGAATAAGCTTAAGGAAAGACATTACCTTGGGATGAGTCTGAATTAGCAGAGAAGAGGTGAGTATACCTGTTCTGCATGTCTGCTTCTACTTCCCAAGTAGCTCCCTCAACGGACTGATTCCGCCAACAAACTTTGACTAGAGGAACTTCTTTGTTCCTTAGACTGCGAATTCGATAGCCAAGGATTTCAAATGGAATTTCTTCATAAGAGAGACTGTTCTGAATATATATGCCCTCAATAGGGACTACAACTGTTGTGTCACCTATGCACTTCCTTAGCAAGGAGACATGAAACACTAGATAGACTGAAGCTAGATCTGAAGGCAACTCGAGATCATAAGCTACTTTACTAAAGTGACTGAGAATTTTGAAGGGACCAACATATCAAGGACTGAGTTTTCCCTTCTTGCCAAACCTCTTCACTCCTTTCATAGGAGAGATTTTTAGGTACACATAATCACCAGTATCAAACTTGAGATTTTTTTGCGCACATCTGTATATGATTTCGGTCGTCTTTGAGCTATCTTGAACGTCTCTCTTATTAACTGAACTTTCTCTAAAATATCGAAGACCAAGTCAGACCTTACCACTGTGGCCTCACCGACTTTGAACCAACCGATTGGAGATCTACATCTCTTTCCATAGAGATCTTTGAATGGAGCCATTTGGATACTTTAATGATAACTATTCTTGTATGCAAACTCAATCAAAGGCAAATGGTCATCCCAATTACCCTAAAATTCAATTGCACACGCTTGCAACATATCTTCTAAAGTATGGATGGTCCTTTCTTCTTGACCATCGATCTGAGGATGAAAGGTTCTACTGAGGTGAACTCAGGTACCAAGACCCTTTTGGAATGCTTTCCAAAAATGAAAGGTGAACTGGGTACCTCTATCTTAGATAATAGACAATAGAACACCATGAAATCTTACCAACTCTCTGAAGTAGAGTTTGGCATAATCCTCGGCTTAATAAGAGGTATGGATTGGAAGGAAATAAAATGATTTGGTCATTTTGTCTAAAATGACCCAAACTAAATCATGCTAACAATGAGTACGAGGCAAACCTGTCACAAAGTCCATGCTCACTTCTTTCCACTTCTAAGTAGGAATACTGAACTCCTGCATGAACCCACTAGGTTTCTAATGCTCAATCATAACTTTTTGATATATTGAGCACTTAGTCACAGACTCTGCAATATCTCTTATCATCCCACTCCACCAATAGATCTCTCACAAATTTCAGTACATCTTAGTGTCCTCTAGATGAATAGAATAACATGCACCATGCGCTTCTGCAAGAATTCACTGCCTTAAGTCATCAACACCTGGCATACATAGATGACCCTAGTAATGCAAAATACCATCTCCCCCTTAAGATAAAACCTCTACCTTCTGATCTTTAACTGAATCTTTCATCTTGACTAGACTGGGATCTCTATCCTACTTTTCCTTAACTTCAAAAACTAGAGATGATTCAGAACTGTTCTGAACCAACACACTACCTTCTATTGTATAGACTAAGTGGACACCTAGTCGGGCTAACTGATGAACTTCCTGGTCTAACCTCTTCTTACTGTCCTCAACATAAGCAATACTACCTATAGACAACCTAGTGAGAGCATCAGCCACTACATTGTCCTTGCCCGAATAATAAAGGAAACTTATGTTATAATCTTTCAAGAGCTCTAACCACCTTATCTGACAGAAATTAAGATCATTCTGAGAGAACATATACTGGAGGCTTTTGTGATCTGTGTACACATATACATATACCTCATACAAGTAGTTCCTCCAAATCTATAAGGCAAAGACTACTGTTGATAACTCAAGATCATGAGTCGGATAATTCTTCTCAAAGGGCTTAAGCAGTCTGGAGGCATAGCCTATGACCTTACCATACTGCATGAGGACAAAAGCCAAACCTACCTTGGATGCATCGCAATACATGACGTACCCATATGGACCATCTGGAAGAGTCAAAACTGGAGTGGAGGTGAGTTGAGTCTTCAACTCTTGAAAACTCTTCTCGCATGAATCTAACCACTAAAATTTAATTTTCTTCTAAGTCAATCTGGACACAGGGCATGCAATAGAAGAACATCCCTCAACAAACCATTTATAATAGCCATCCAAACTAAAAAAACTCCTGATATCTGATGGAGTGATGAGTCTAGGCTAGTTTCTCACTGCTTCGGTCTTTTGAGGATCAACTCTAATGCAATCACTAGAAATTATTTGAACAAAGAATTCTACTGACCTTATCCAAAATTCACACTTACTAAATTTGGCAAGTAATTGATGATTTTTGAGAGTCTGCAATACTGTTCTGAGATGGTCTGCATGATCTTGCTTACTGTGGGAATAGAAAAGGATGGCATCTATGAAGACTATGATGAACATGTCCAATTATTGCTTTAACACATGGTTCATCAAGTCCATGAAAGTTGCTAGGGCATTGGTAAGACCAAATGACATGACTAAAAATTTGAAGTGACCATACCGAGTATGGAGGGCTATTTTTGGAATGTCAAATTCTCTGACTCGGAGCTGATGATAGCCTTATTTAAGGTCTATATTAGAGAAGTAATTGGCACCCTAGAGTTGGTCAAACAAGTCATCAATTATAGGAAGTGGATACTTGTTCTTGTCTGTGACCTTATTTAGTTAATGGTAGTCTATGCATATTCTGAGAGAACCATCTTTCTTTCATATGAATAGAACTGGTACACCCCACGAGGACATACTAGGTTTGATAAAACCCTTGTCTAAGAGATCCTTCAACTGTTCTTTTAGTTTTATAAGTTTTGCTGGTGCCATTCTATGTAGCGAAAAAGATATGGGCTGAGTATCTAGGAGAAGGTCTATGCTGAAGTCTATTTCCCTTTCGAAAGGAATTCCAAGAAAATCTTCTAGGAACACATCTGAATATTCATTCACTACTAAGACTGATTCAAGAATGGGAGTTTCAAAACTAGAGTCCTTAACTCTAACAAGATGATATACACATCCCTTGGATATCATTTTCCTTGCCCATAGGTAGGAAACAAGATGACCGTTGAAAGTTAAAGTATTACCTTTTCACTCTATGATGGGTTCATTTGGAAACTGAAACTCAAAAATTTTGTTTCTGCAGTCGATTGTGGTATAGCAGGAATGAAGAGAATCCATACCGAGAATAGCATCAAAATCAGTTATCTCTAATTCGACTAAATCTACTAAAGTAACTTTTTGGAATACCATAATCAGGCAGTTCCTATATACCCACTGGGCTATGATAGTTTTTCCCACTTGGGTAGAAACTAATAGGGGCTCTGCTAAAATTTTAGGACTAACTTTAAAATCAACTGCTATATAAGGAGTAATAAAAGACAAAGAAACTCCTAGATTAAGCAAAGCATAAACATGTATATGAAAGATCTGTAACATACCAGAGACCACATCAGGAGAATTCTCTTATTCCTATCAGTATTGAAGAGGATAAAGTCTATTTGGGCATTGCCCACTAGTGTCGTTGGAAGTGGCACCCTAGTGGTTCAGGTAATTGGACTGAGCTTAGGAATGGTTAGGCTGACACAAAAAACTTGACTAGGGTCAATCTCTGTCTCTATGACCTGGCTTGACACATCTGAAACAAACATCACCTGACATGACTAGGCCCTGGTTTGGGTCGTGTCATATTGGCATTAGGGACCTAGGTTCATGGTCACTTTGGAGTCCATAAATCCTTATCGAGTAAAGTCTCTTTTAAGGGTGTGTATCACGTCAAACTCATAAGAGAGAGGCTACAAGTCATTTAGGAATGTTTCTCTTTCTTGTGTTATGTTTTAAAGTTGTGGAGTTGAAGTCTTGAATTCTTCTCTAATTCGCATTTGTTTGTTTTTCAAATCATGGCTAGATGATTTGATGCTCATAAAAACTCTTCTATCCTAATTAAGGATAATATGGATGGGACACACTCTACTCATGGGATCCATACTCTGTCTAGGGGTCCAGCTCCAGATTATTTTAGAGTTCCACTGGTTCCCTCTGGTCCATCTCAAACTCCTCAGGCTGAAGTGAAGAACGCTAAATTTTATCAGTCTTTTCATATGTTGGCACAGTTTGTAGCTACTCAGTCTTAGGTGGTGTTCCTGTTACTCTATTTTCTGAGGCCATAAATGTTGGCCATTTTAGGAGGTTAAACCCTTTGACCTTTATGGGTGATATGGTGGAGGAGGATCCTCAAGGTTTCTTGGATGAAATAGAAAAGATTTTCCAAGTTATACATACCACAAATGTGGAGGGCGTGGAGTTTACTGCCTACCAGATTATGGATGTGGCATACCAATAGTATGAGGGATGGGAACAGTCAAGGGATGACGATGTTGAGTCATCTCTAAGTAAAGATTTCTTTAATGTTTTTCTAGACCATATCTTTCCTCAGGAGTTGAGGGCAGCAAAACAAGAAGTGTTTGTTAATCTGAAGTAGGGTAAGATGTTAGTAAAGGAATTTGACTTGAAGTTTCACTAGTTATCAAGGTATTCTCAGGAGATGGTTTCTCTTATGATGGCCCGAATGAGGAAGTTCACTTTTGTACTATCTCATCAGTTTATCTTGGAGAGTAAAGTAGTCTTATTGATCAAAGACATGGATATCTCCAGGCTGGTTAAATACATACAACAAGTAAAGAAATAAAAAAAGAAATAGGATAAGATAGAGAAGAGACAGGTCAAGTGATAGGCATTTCTATGGTAGCAATAACTTTAAGGTACAGGGTGCCCAATCTCAAGCTAGTGAAGCTCAGTCAGCTCGATCATATCCCCTATACAGATTATGTGGTTTCTTGTATTGGGATTTTTGTTATAAGGGAAGGGAAAAGTGCTTCAACTATGGTCAACCAGGGCATATTCTTTGAAACTGTTCTATTGGTAAGGTTTCTTTGGGGGCAAATAAGGTTCCTAGTACCTCTTTTTAAGATCTAGCACTAAAAGGTGCACCATCTGGCTTTGGAACTGGTCGGAACCATCTTTATTCTCTCACTACTCGCCATGAATTTGAGGCATCACCTAATGTTATGAATGGTATGTTGAAACTCTTTTCTCGTGATGTATATAATTTACTTGATCTGGATTCCACACTATCTTATGTGACCCCATTTGTGGCTGTGCATTTTGGTTTTGGTCTCAAGTGTACTTCAGACCCTTTTTCTATTTCTACCCTGGTAGGTGACTCTATGATTGCTAGAAGAGTCTATAAGAGGTGTGTGGTATATATTAGTATTAAAGAAACTGTGGTGTATCTTTTAGAATTAGATATGGTGGATTTTGATGTTATATTAGGGATGGATTGGTTGCACTCATGCAATGATTCTCTAAACTATCAGACCCGTAAGGTTGTATTTAAATTTCCTAATGAGCTGACTATTAAATGAAAGGGTGGTTCCCTAGCTCCTAAGGGAAAATTTATATCATATCTTAGAGCTCGGAGATTGATCTCCAAAGGGTATCTATATCATCTAGTCTGGGTTAAAGATTCTAACTTGGAGGGTCCTTCTTTGCATTCTGTCTCAGTGGTAAATAAATTTCCTAAGGTCTTCCCTGATGACCTTTCTGTTGTTTCTCCTGATAGAGATATTGAGTTTGGGATTGATCTTTTTCTAAACACTCGTCTAATTTCTATTCCTTCAGGTAAGATGGCTCCATCTGAGTTGAAAGAGCTTAAAGAGCAATTAAAAGATCATTTAGATAAGGATTTCATCCGTCCTAGTGAGTTTCCATGGGGTGCACCGATGTTATCCATGTGTAAGAAGGATGGTTCCCTTTGGATGTGTACTGGCAGTTGAATAAGGTAACGGTAAAGAATAAGTATTACCTTCCAAGGATAGATGATTTGTTTGATTAGTTGCAGGGTTCTAAGTATTTGTCAAAGATTGACCTTCGATTTTGTAATACCCGGTATTATTCTTAGCTCATTTCATCTTCTAGTTTCATACATAAGGGCTAAGGCCCAAAAATTTCACTGAATGTTGGGAACTTAGTCATTTTTAAGGTTTCTAAAGTTGGAGGATTTTTATATTGGTCTTCCTAACCCGAGATATTGGTTTTTATGTTTATTCATGTTCAGGGATGTAAGGAGCATGTCTCAGAGAAGTTTCAGCTTTTTCGAATAGGGTGTAGGTCATGTATAGATCATGAAACTAGAGGATTATCAGGATAAACTTGTGACGCGGTGTTGTTCTCGTTGTCATGCAAACCGCATCATAGTAAGGGAAATGAACTACCGTGATAAAGCTGTGTCACGGTAAGCTTGTTCTATCCATTTTCAAATTTAAATACCTGAGGGGCAATTGGGTCTTCTCCCCCTCAACCCAATCATTCAAACATAAATTAGGACATCATCTAGTGTATTATTTTCCCTTCTTCTCCAAATCTCTCTCAAGAATACCCTCTCTTCTTCCCCAAGAATATAAATTCAATTCCTTTTTCCCTAAGTAATAAAAAATTCAAGTTCCCAAGTTCAAGAACCTTCAAGAAAGCACCAAGATTGGTGTTTCTCTTTTAAGTTAAAGGTTTAAGGTATGTAGGATGTTCATTCATGGGTTTTCTTTCACCCATGGAGCCCAAAAACCCTCTTTTCGATTAAAGATTAAATTTTTCTATCATTATTGTATTTTGTATTTCTTAATATTGGTTTAATTGATGTTTCCATGGCTATTTAAATGCAATTCAGTCCATGTATTGTCCCATGCTACATTTTTGAATTCCTCATGCTATGAAATTGAGTTTCTTATGCTTTGTTAAAGTGAATTTTATGATGACTCCTAAATTTATGATTCTTAGCAAGCATTCCCATGTTAAATTCATGATCCCCACATGTTTTATGAAATTTATAATCTTATGGGTTTTGAACCATTATCCTTTACTACAGTTTTAAGGTTGTTATTACATTTAGTGATTATTTAATGTTGGTGGGTTATGAACACCCGATACCTACGTGTTTTACATGATTTTCAGATTTTTAAGTATGATTCAGTTAAACCATGATTATTTCTATTTATTCAGTCATTAAGATCATAATGATAATTATCACTCATGAAATAATGTTTAAGTTAAGCTTAGTTCAGTTTCAGTTCTAATGTCAGTCCAATTAGGAGTAGGATTTAGCACCAAGCGAATACAGGGGCGGCGGCTTTGCCAATAGTTGGTAGAGTTGTTAGTAGAAGTCCCTACATAGGATATAAGGAGTTACCCATTAGTTTAGGCTTGACTTCCTCTCAGGGGTCACCCATCAGTTTAGGTTTGATACCCTAGTCCTTTGGGATAATAGATTAGTGGATCCACACAGCCAGTGTTAGTACTCGTGGTACGGTACTGATATCCTTCCAACTAGGGTAACAGGTTGGACCCCAATTAGCTCGGATTAGGGCATGTCAGTTAGATGATACCTCCCACAGTCTCAGTATAGTATTCAGTGTATTTTTAATTTAAGTTTTCATGACTAAGTGTACAGATTTTTAGATATTCAGTTTTACAAATTTCTGTCTTTCAGATTACAAATTTATATTAGTAACATAACATATATACACTTAGTCTTGTATTCTCAGATATTATAGTTTTCATACATTCATGTTCTGTTATCTCATGTTATTCAGTTAATTCTTATTTCATATGCACAGTACCCGTATATATCAGCTTGTCCTCATCTCATATACAAGCACATTTGAAGTACTGATAGTATACTCTTCTTTGTGCTATGATATCTTATATCATAGGTTTGGATTCACAGTTTCCCAACCGCAGTTAGACAATTTAGCATAATCCAGCAGTAGTAGTGGTAAGTCATCATCCATCAAGGACATGTTATGATTATTCAATTATCTCAGTATTTCATTTTATTCAGTCAGACGGAGTTAGTTGAGGGTCTATCCCATCAACTTCTTAGTCAGTTTAGAGTTTTCATATATTTAGACAGTCAGTTAGATAGTTAGTCAATTTTATCAGTCTTATCAGATGTTACAGACTTGTGATTCATTTGTATTTTCAATATTCAGACTTTATGGATTTATCAATTATTTTTAGTGCTCTCAGCAGGTACCAGTATATGGGTTAGCTTGTGTTCACTTGTGACCATAAGCACCATTGTTGCGGCTAGGGGTAGTCTCGGCTCATGACAGATTTGAGTATAATAAGTTAAATATTAGGGAGGAAGATATCCCTTAGATTGCCTTCTGTACACAATATGGGCATTTTAAGTTTTTGGTTATGTCTTTTTGGTTGACCAATGCCCTAGCGACCTTCATGGATTTGAAAAATAGGGTTTTCCATTAGTTTCTACACTTATTCATCATTATTTTCATAGATGATATTTTGGTGTACTCTAAGAGTGAGGTGGATCATGTCAATCACCTCTGAGTTGTGTTACAGATCTTAAAGGAGCAGTAATTGTATGCTAAGTTTTTGAAATATGATATCTGGTTGAACGCTGTAACTTTTTTGAGTCATATCATTTCTAGTGAAGGGATCATATTGATCCGTAAAAGGTTGTAATGGTTAAAAAGTGGCCTAAACCCATAAATCCAACTAATATTTAGAGCTTCTTGGGTTTGGATGGCTACTATAGGAGTTTTATGGAGAGTTTTTCTTCTATAGCTACCCTATTAACCAAGTTGACTCGAAAGAAGGTAAATTTCTTATGGTCTGATGCTTATGAGGATGTTTTGAAAAGCAGAAAGATAAGCTAAGTTTGACTCTGCATTTGACTTTTCCAGAAGGCACTGAAGGGTTTGTGGTCTACTGTGATGCATCTCATGTGGATCTTGGTTGTTTTTTGATTCACCATAGTAAGGTAATAACTTATGCATTCTAGGAAGTTAAAGTTTTACTAGAGAAATTATCCCACTAATAATTTGGAATTGTTAGATGTGGTGTTTGCATTAAAAATCTGGCAACACTATTTTTATAGAGTGCATGTGGATATCTTTTCAATCATAAGAGCCTACAGTATATGTTTACTCAAAAAGAGCTTAACCTCGGTCAAAGGAGTGGATTGAGCTCCTCAAGGATTACAACATGATTCTTTACTACCACCCAGGTAAACCTGATATGGTTGCTAATACCCTTTGCAAGTTATCCACAAAGAGTCTAGCTTATATAGATAAGGAGAAGCAAGAGTTGGTGAAGGACATTTACCATTTTTCTAACCTTGGAGTTTGCCTCTTAGACTCTAAGGATGTTTTTGTGTTCATTTAGAAAGTGGAGCAGTCGTCTCTTGGTGCTAAAACTAAGAAGAAGAAAGTGTTAGATCCTATGTTGATAAGGATCAAGGGTGATGTTTGTGGGCAGAAGGTGATGTCCTTTGAGATTAGTGGTGATAGTACTTTGCGGTACCAAGGGAGGTTATGTGTTCCCGACATTGATGGTTTATGAGAAAGGATCTTGGCTGAAGTGCATGAGTCGTGCTATATTGTTTATCCCAGTTTAATGAAAATGTATTATGTCTTTAAGGAGATATATTAGTGGAATAATATGAAGAGGGATGTAGATAATTTTTATGGCCAAGTGCATGGTGTGTCAGCAAGTGAAAGTTGAGCAAATGAGGCTCAGAGGTTTGTACCAAGAAATTGAGTTGCCAGAGTCGAAATAGGAAGTGATCAATATGGATTTCGTTACCGATCTTCCTTGGTCTTGGAATCAATTTGATTCAGTTTTGGTCATTAAAGATAGGATGATAAAGTCAGCTCTTGCTAGTGAGGAGTAACTTCTTGGCTAAGAATTATGGAAGGTTCTACCTCCAATAGATTGTAAAGTTGCATAGGGCGCCTATTTCTATCATCTTTGATCGTGGTACGTAGTTTTCATCTCATTTTTACCGGTTATTTTAGAAAGGTTTTGGGACTAAGGTGAGTCTTAGTACAACTTTTTACCTGCAGTCGAATGAGCAAGTAGAAAAGACTATTCAGATGTTGGAGGATATGTTTCTTATGTGTGTGATTGACTATGGTGGTATTTGTGTTGAGCACTTACCTCTTATGGAGTTATTCTATAATAATAGCTACCACTCTAGGATAGGGATGGCTCCATTTGTAGCATTGTATGGTAGGAGATGTAGTTCTCTTATTGGATGGTTTGAGCTTGGTAAGGCAAAATTTTTTGGCCCAAATTTGGTTCACCAATCCATGGAGAAGGTAATGGTAATTTGGGATAGGTTTAAGGCCGCCCAAAGTTGCCAAAAGTACTATGCGAACATAATTCAAAGGGACTTGGAGTTTGAGGTTAGGGATAGGGTGTTCTTAATGGTATCTCCTATGAAGGGAGTGATGCAGTTTGGTAAGAAGGGAAAGATCAGTCCTCAGTACGTTAGTTCATACTCGATTTTGAGAAGGGTTTGCAATGTTGTATATAAGTTGGAGTTTCCTTCTAGTTTGACCTTCATTCATTCAAAATTCCATGTTTCTATGTTGAGAAAGTGTATGGGTGATCCGTCTTAAATTGTTCCTATCAATAATATTGGTATTTCATATTCTTTGTCTTATGAGGAGTCCCGATTGAGATCTTGGATCGATAGGTTCAGTGGTTGCAGACTAAAGACTTAGCTTCGGTAAAGGTTGTATGGCGGAACCACAAGATCGAAGAGGCTACTTGGGAAACGAAACAGGAAATAAAGTCCAAATATTGATTCCTATTTTTTCTTTGGAAATTCGTATGGAAGGTGTGTGTTTTTCATCATACTTTTGTTTTAAAACTTTGTTAAAGGAGAGATTGACTTTATTGCATCTTTTTTTTCTAACTCAATTAAAGGTCAAATTTGAGATGGTGGGTGTATATCGTGCTACTCTTGCCTTGTCCCATTATTTGAGCATGAATGGTCCAAGTAGGGGAGAACTGAAAAACCCTGGGTTTTGATCCTTAGAAATTTCCTAGGTTTTGAACTCTTTGGACATCATACAACTTACACTTACTAGTTATATGATGTGGGTATGACCTATGGGGACCAAGTCATATGTTAAGCAGTGTGTTACTGATTATGTAATTTCCTAGCTATGGATAGATTCCATATGAGTCGTATAGCAATGGATGAGAGTGTCATGCATTCATATCTTTGATAGTGTCCAACTCCTTTTGAATCTATTTTGGATACAGTTAGAGGGTACTTGTTGTATGATGAAAGTACGACTTAGGTAAAGGAGCAGTATGTTGGATAAAATATGGTGTCCAACATTCTAATCAATGTACAAGTGGAGGGTACCACTCGTATCATGTGTATATAATTGGAAGGGTCAAACTGTACCCTCATGTAATGATTTTTATAATGTAAGTTGGGGGTATTCTTGACATTACCCCTCTTAACCCCTTTTGATCCCACCACTTAATACACTTTTGGGAATTTATTTACCTTATTATTCTCAATCAAAAACACTTTAAACACTTTGAAATCTCTCTCAAGGCTGTTGGTTCAAAAAAAGGCTAAGGTTTTCTTCAAAGCAATCAATTAAGGCTCTAAGGGGTGGTTTCTCTCTAAAGTCTTTGATGTCTAAGGCATTTTACTCCTCCCTTATTGTTTGTTCAGCTAAATACATTTTAATGAATGGTTTTCTTGGTTTAATTGTGGGTACTATTTAGTTTTGAACTATTTGTTGGGGGTTTGGATTGTTAATGGATAAATATTGTTTTTCCATGTTTTTCTTATGGTTGTCATGTTAAAATTGTGGAATTGAACATGTGTTTCATGGTAATGGTCATTTGGTTATTGGTTTTGGTTTTGGAAACTATATGCCCACAATATATTTGATAAAGGGCCTATGAAAATGGTTTTTCCACATACTTTAACTTTTATTGAAAACTTTTCATTGCATAATATGGTAATGGAACTTAAATTGGTTTGGATGATTTTAAATATTTTAAAATAGACCTTGGTGGCCATGGTTTTGATTGATTAGAAATCCAATGGGGTACATGGGAATCCCCTAATTGTTGGCTAATGATATTGCTTGCAAGCTATAGTCGGTATGGCGATACGACTACATTGGTAAACAACTTCTGGAATTGGTTAGTTGGTTATGTGCTAATGGTTTTAATTTGGAAATAATAGTGGGTTGTGATAGCTTACCATAATGGTATGAATCCGATAGATGGACACTGGAAACTCATGTTTTCCAACAAGAGCGTTGGCCATGGAAATCTTGTACTTGTGGGGTACATGGGAATCCCCTAAATTTATACTTGTATATATGTATCATGGAGGGCAAAGCGTACATGGGAATCCCCGGTCCCTGTGATATCTCTACTTCGTGCGGCTACACGCACTGAGGCCCGTTTAGGGAGTAACACTGGACCCATATAGCTCGTAGGTGGATTATAATGGTAAAGCTATACAAACCTAAGTTAACGGTTTTAAATATATACTAAACTTGATTCCCTTTTGCAACATGGATTATATATATGTACATGGATGTGATTGCATATGGTTATTTACTTGGTTTTAAATAGTCATTATTTTATCCTTACTCCTGAGTACATGCTAGCGTTCACCCGCTAACCCGTATTTGGTATTTGTATCCCCATGCTATGCAGGAACCGTCCATACTACTTCTCCTGCTCAGTAACTTGATTCGAGGATAACTTTGTGTTGGATTTGAGTGGTGAGCTTTCATACTCCTAAATTCTCCATTTTATGTTATGAACTTCTCTACATACTTCTGTTATTTCTTAGACTTGGGTTTTTAGCTATGGTAGAGGGCATGTCCCGACTAAATGTTGTTTTCATTTTGTATAGAGGCTTTGTAAGACTACCTTGAGTTGGCATAGACGCTGTCAGTATTGGTGTCAGCCTTGGCATTGGTATTGATATTGGGGATGACATCGTTTAACTGTATTTAATTTAAGATTGTTCCATCTTGTTATATTATATAATTAGAATTCATCCGACATTAGGAATTGGGGGGGTGGTCTTTAGTCCCAGTTGGGCTTGAGGCACCTGACACAACTAGTCCCTTCTTTGGGTTTTGTCAGGCATCTTCAGTTAGAGATAGTGTGCTTGGTGCCTCAGTTGATGATTCAGTCGGTCGGTCCGAGTTTGGACCCATTCAGAGTTATTCTCCCTTAGATATTTCATGCATGTGATTCATATTTCACTATGATTGGTGTGCTTTTATTTCCTTGCATTTACTTTTTTCCTTATGTGTATTGGGGTCTTTGTACTAATTAATGATTATATGGCTTGATTAGTTAATATTAGTTTTTGTGTACCGAAGGTGGTCTTGGCTGGGGAGAAGAAAGTGAGGTTTTGGGTTGCTTTGGATGAGGTGGTGAGATACGTGCCTAGTTCGGAGAAAACTGTCATAGCAGATGACTTCAATGGGCATATTGGGGTTTTGCCTGGAGGTTATGATGATGTGCATGGAGGTTTTGGATTCGGTGATAGAAATGATGAGAGAGATGTTCTGTTGGATTTTGCTAAGGCCTTTGGGTTGGTGGTGGTGAATTTGAGCTTCCTAAAGAAGGAAGATCACCTAATTACCTTCTAAAGCACGATAGACAAGACTCAGATCGACTTTCTGTTGCTTAGGAAGGAGGATAGTGCTCTTTGTAAGGACTGTAAAGTCATTCTGAGTGAGAATCTTTCGACCCAGAATAGACTTCTGGTGATGGACTTGACTATCAAGAAAGGGAAAAAGAGAAGGGCCGAAGAGGGTCGGCCTAGAATTAGGTAGGGTGGCTTGACACCGGGTAGTATGTTAGAGATTGATGAGAAGGTGGCAGGTTTGGGGGTGTGGAGGTGTAGAGGAACGTGGAGACTATGTGGGATAGAGCTGCCAGTTGCATCACGGAAGCTACTAGAGAAGTTTTAGGTGTTTTGAGGGGTCGAGTAGGTTGTCATAAGGGAGACTGGTGGTGGAAAGAAGAAGTTAAGAAGAAGGTAGAGACTAAGAAAGGGCTTATGTTAAGTTGATTGATAGTAATGATGTAGAGGAAAAGCGGGTGGATAGGGAGGCCTACAAAGTTGCTAGAAAGGAAGCTAAGCTTGCAGTCACGGCAGCTAAAACTGTAGTATTTGAGAGCCTGTATGTGGGGTTAGATGCGAAAGGTGGAGAAAAAAGGTTATATCATCTTGCGAAGGCTAGGGAGAGGAAGGGTCGAGACTTAGACCAAGTGAAGTGCATTACAGGGGAGGATGGTACTATTTTGGTGAAACATGTCCACATTAAGAGGAGATGGCAGGAGTATTTCCATAGGATTTTGAATAAGGAGGGGGATAGAGACACCGAGTTATGAGACCTGGAACACTCGAAGGAGAAACGTGATTTCAGTTATTATAGAAGTTTTAGGGTAGAGGAAGTCAGAGAAGCTATTCGTAGAATGCGAAAGGGAAGGGCGACGGGGCCCCATGAGATTATGGTGGATTCTTGGAAGTTTATAGGTAAGGTTGGTTTAAGGTGGTTGACTGATTTGTTTAATGACACTTTTAAGATGGCATGGATGCCGGAGGCTTGGAGGTGGAGTACGATGATTCTGTATCAAGCTATTGAGTCATACTATGAAGATTTAGGAGAGGTTAGTTGAGCTGAGATTGAGGAGGATCGTGTCTATTTCGGAGAATCAGTTTGGTTTTATGCTTGGTCGCTCGATGACAGAGACAATCTACCTGGTGAAGAGATTGGTGGAGCAGTATAGGGAAAGAAAGAAGGATTTGCATGTAGTGTTCATCAACTTGGAGAAGGCTTATGACAAAGTTCTGAGGGAGGTTTTATGGAGATATTTAGAGGCCAAAGGGATCCCAGTGGCATACATTAGAGCAATTAAGGACATGTACAATGGAGGAAAGACTCGGGTGAGAATAGCGGAAGGAGACTTAGAGCATTTTTCGATTGAGGTAGGGTTGAACCAGGGTTCGACTCTTAGTCCGTTCCTATTTGTGTTGGTGATAGACGTGTTGACACAGAGTATTCAAAGGGAGGTGTCGTGGTGTATGTTGTTCGCTAACAATGTAGTATTGATTGATAAGACACAGGAGGGTGTGAATGAAAAATTGGAGGTTTGGAGGCAAACCCTTAAATCTAAGGGGTTCAGGTTGAGTAGGTCAAAGACGGAATATATGGAATGTAAGTTTAGTGAGGTGAGGCAAGAGGATGATGTCGTGGTAAGGTTGGATTCGCAGGAGGTCTGAAAGAGGGATAGATTTAGGTATCTTGGGTCTATGATTCAGGGGAATGGCGATATTGATGAGGATTTCTCTAACTGTATTGGAGCTGGTTGGATGAAATGGAGGCTCGCCTCGTGAGTGGTACGTGATATTGATGTTCATTTTTATACCACCTATTTATTTTGTTAATATTATTATTATTGCTGTTATTTCTAGCATTATTGATATTATTTAATATTACTACTTGATGTGATTGATCCTCGTTGAGTAGTTGTATAGACTAGCATTATCTAGCTTGAATTCCATTTTTTGTGATTCTTATTCAGTGTCTTGAGTAGAGATAGCCTGATTTGATGATTTCTTCCTTATAGTAATGAGAGGTTGATTGTTCCCCCTCTTGGTTAGCTGTGTTAGATTGATTCGAGAATGTATTGTGGTACTAAAGGTTTGACCTTTTGTGGTTCTGTATGGTTTTAGAGTTGGAAATTTAGTTATATTGCTCTTTCTTAAGCTTCATACTCTTATACTTGCCTCCTGTGTGCGAAGGTTATCACTTTAGCTATCTCTTTCTATATAGCCCATTTATAAACTTGGCTAGTTCTGGATTCATTCTTTGTTTATGGCTTTTTCATCACCCAATAGTGGTTTGTATATTAATATTGAGATGTCTTAGATACATCTCTTAGATTGTTCAGTTTGTCTCTTAATGATGGTTTACCCTTATTATAAATGTGGAGTTGGATGCTCTATTCTCACCATGATTCGGTTCTCGCTATAGTGGAGTTAGTGAGTTGGAGACAGGAGATAGATTCTATGATCATTTCTTGAGTTGGAAATTTTGATATTCTTTATCTTGTGTCATTTGGTTCAATTTTTGGTTTATGGCTTTGGTGTTGAGATTCTTAGATAATGTACTCAATTGGAGTAGTATTTTTTATTTGGGTTCAGTATGGTCTTATTCTCTATTGATGGGACATGCTGGAGTGGATCCTTTTGCGATGAGTAGTGATGCCTTTATCTTGTGGGTTTTAGTCTTGATTTCCATCCGAAATTTTTGTAGCATTGCCATAGATTGTATTCCTTGGTTATCCATCAATATGCCCAAATAGCACCTTATGAGCTTATCTCATGTATGCCATATGTACTTTCAGTGGACCAGCTTCGGTTCTTTGAGTTCTTTGTGATGAGATAATGCAGAGAGGACTCAGGTGATTTTCCTCCTGGTTTGGAGTAGATGGAAAGTATGGATTAGTAAAATAAGGTTATATTTGTATTTGGAGTCGGTTGTACGAATCATGCCTCAATTTTCTTTTGTTTAGATAAGCCTTTATTTGATTTGTATGAGTGTAGAGATGGTATTAGTATGTTGCAGTTCAGATTTGCGTGCATGAGCCTTTTACGATCTAGTTGAAGGCCAATTGTTGAATGAAGTTGAGTTTTGGATATTGGGAAGTGGAGTGAGAGAGCTAGTAGGAAAAGGGTTAACCGTGGAAAAATCCATCAAAAGTATTCTCTCTTCGTTGAGGTTATCTGGGAAATCATGCTTGGAGCATGCAGACCCAGTACCTCATCCTTTTTAGCCTTTGAGGCTTTTCTATCTGTTGACTTTCGGGGACGAAAGTCCTTTTAGTAATGGATGTTGTAATGACCCTCCAGGTCATTTTTTCATTTCTGCTTGTTTTCACCATTAGAGCTTTCTCATAGCTGCCCCAAATCATTTATGGCTTGTTGGAACTGACGATTCGATTATCAGGTAGTTCATTTGATTTTTAGCACCCTGAAGCTAGTTAAATAAGTCATTAATCTAGGGAATGAGATACATAATATTGATTGTGACTTTATTCAATTGACAGTAATTAGTGCACATTTCGAGGGACCCATTTTACTTATGCGCGAAAGGAATTGGAGCATTATATAAAGAGATAATGGCCCTGATAAAATCTTTATTTAAGGATCTTTCAATTGTTCTTTTAATTCCTTAAACTCAACTAGAGCCATTTCATGAGGAGGTCTTGAAATAGGTTGGGTATCTAGAAGTACATCTATTCCGAAGTCAATTTCTCGATTGAGGAAAACTCTGGGCAGACTTTCGGCAAATACGTTTGGAAATTCACTAATCTTGGGAGCTGACTAAAAAGTTGGGGTGTCGAACTTTAAATCCTTAACTTAAACAAAGAGATAGATACACCTCTTTTAGATCATTTATCTGGCTTTAAGGTAAGAGACAAATCGATCTATAGGCGGTGATGTACTGCTCTTCTATTCTAAGATTGACTCATTTGGAAATTGAAACCAGAATACTCTATTTGTACGATCAACTAAGGCATAATAGGAATGTAGCCAATCTATGCCAAAAATGACTTCAAAATCAGTCATGTCTAACTCTATAAGATCAATTGAGGTGAATTTCTAAAAAATTAGGAGTTGACAATTTCTATATACCCATCTAGCTATGATTAAATTATCAATAAAATTAGAGAATGAGAAAGGTTCTAAAAGGATTTAGGGTCTAACATCAAAGTCTACTACAATATAGAGAGTCACGAAGTAATATGTGGCTTCAGGATCTAATAACGCATACACATCAATATGAAGACTTGTAATGTACCAGTAACTACATTAGTGGAACCCTGCTGATCCTATCGAAACTATAAGACATAGAATATGTTCTTTTGTTGATATACACTTGTAATAGATGAGGCACCCTACTAATATGGGTGACATACTAGAGCTACTAAAGAATTTTCTTGAGTCTACTAGTGAACATCTCTGCCCCTATGTGAGACCACTAAGCACTCCCTCAATCTCTGATCTGACTTACTAATCCAAAATAGCCACCACTATTAGCCATACACTCCCCTTGGTTGTTCTTACCACACTTTTTGCAAGATAAAAAAGTAAGTCCACTAGTGGCATTGCCTTGAGACTTAAAGTCGGTGACCTATCGTTGATACTCCTATCTGAAATTAGGTACTAGAGAACTACCAGAGTATGGGGATAGAGCTAACGACCTCTAATAAAATTGAGAGTGATTACCACTGCTTGATTTTAGTTTAGAAAAGTCAAAACTGTTTGTTTTGTCCCTCTAAGTTTCCCTTTCACTCTCCTTAATCTTTTCTTTCTCTATTGATTAACCATGAGTCATCAACCTAGAGATATCTGTTTACTTGACTAGCGCTACACTCCTTGACTACTGTCTCTGGACCACCTGAAAGGAACTTGCTCATACGGGCCCTTGAATTATCCACAACTATTAGGGCATACTTAGAGAGTTGTGTTGCCACAACCAAATTTCTCAAATCATGATGGCGCCTACCATAACCCACCAATAGGTAAGCCAACCCGTAGTCCAGAACAGTCAGTAACAGAATACACAATAATATAAGAAAAAATGTGGAATAAATGCAATAAAGATCAATACATAATAAAATCCTAAAACCTGGTGGTATCAGTATAAGAGCTTCAAATATAATAAGAGTACAAAAGTGAAATATCAAGATAAATGTACTGATACGACTTATCTCCGAATACAAAATAGCTACTAGTCTAATACATAAAAGAGAGATAAGTAATACTCCAAATTTCAGGAGCTCACTCTAAGTCTCTGAACCATGGATTCTTTTCAGGATGTACACATCAATGGCGATAACTCATACTATGATCTGCAGGCTGCATAAGTGTAGTATGAGTACCAAACGAATGGCACTCAATAGGCAACTACCAACTGAGCTCCAAAGATAAAGCAGATATATACAACATATAAATAGAATGAAAATTACACCCAAGATTCCAGAAATCATATAACAAGTCAATGAGAATAATAAGGGACAACCATCTTGTTTAAGTCCAAGAGTCTAACATAATAAGACTAAGGAAGTATCAGGGTGAACTGTCCTATTCCATGCACATTTAATAGACATCAATACTCTACTATATATCCCAGTCCAATATATGAATGAAGATCAAAAGAAAGATATATAGCAATATACTAGGCCAAGAAACGAATATACAATATGCATAAACGAAGGAAGGGATATACAGTAGTGCGATAGCTTCATATAGCTCTATCTATCTATCTATCTATATATATATATATATATAAACATGAGGTCATCTCAAAGCATAACCTAGATCATCATATACTTATTCTAAGACCTTATTATAATACCGCCAGGATTAAATACAATGTGTATAAACGAAGGAAGGGATATACAGTAGTGCCATAGCTTCATATATCTATATCTATCTATCTATATATACATATAAACATGAAGTCATCTCAAAGAATAACCTAAATCATCATATACTTATTCTAAGACCTTATTATAATATCACAAGGATTAAATACTATCATACTCAGGGTTTCTAATCCGCATGTCTAGATATGAAAAATCAAACATAGTAATATGATCATAAGATAGAAGAGGAAATCTCAAACCGGATCAATGACTAATCTACCATAAGCTAGCCATAGTAACGATCATATGAAATGATAATAACAATATCAACAATAGCGTGAATAACCAGATACTCTAGACAACCAAATACCTAGATAAGTCTATGCGTACCCTTACCGCCCCAGGCTCGGAAGGTTCAATCAACATACAACAACATAAGGAATATTCTACACCCATATCTATGCAATCATCACATACCGGCTGATAGACATAGGCACATACTGGTAATAGGTGATTCGCATGTAAGAATGAATGCAAGGTACACATTAAATATGACAATCTCATCATCATAACAATCTTTATCATAACTATCATCATCATGACCATCATCAACGTAATCAACATCCGACCTTGTCGGGTATGAATGTATCATCATAATATCCTATGGCCTTGTCGTGTATCAATATCATCCTCACAATATCCTTCAACCTTGTTGGGTATCAATATCATCACAATAGTATCCTTTGAACTCGAAGCGTGTATTAATATCATCGAAATAATATCCTCCGGACTCGAATCAAGTATCAATACCATCGCAACAGTATCCTTTGAACTCGAACTGGGTATATATATATATCATCATAATCATCAATACACATATATAGATATATAGCAGGTGTACGGACTCAATCCGTGGCTAAAAGAGTGTAAATGAGTAAGTCTGTTTTCTGGAATAATCTTTGGAACTAAATCATTATAAAAGTATAGAAAGGATCAGAATATCCCACGATTGAAGAAAGTGTTAGGGTTAAATCATAGAGATGACCTCTGATTATTAGCCTAACTATTTCTTCATGTAATCATTATTCACGAAATAGCCAATATCTAGTACCTAGGCAAGATTAACCACTAGACCATAATCGCTAATTAACAAATGTTCATTTCAAACCATCATAATCTCACTACTCACCATCTAGAAAAAGACCACTAACCATTATTTAGACACTTATTTATCTATCAACTAACAACTCTTATTATCTAGCATCCTTAATACACAACTCCTCGTTTAACAACTAATCAACATCATAAACTTAGTCATCAATAGCAACTAATCTTCACCTACACTAATCTCATCAACATCACCTGCTACTTATCATCCATAATCGCTAGCTACCATATTTCAACTAATCAAGGTTCATTAACTAGTACATTAGATTTCTAGCCATCAAGTACTATAATCACTTAATAGACAACTAGTTACCACATAGCATAAACCTTGTTTAGGAATAATAGTCATACGGTCATATTTCAACTAGAATCATATCAATTAGCGATATAATAATCACAAATGTACCATATCGATGCATTCCATCACCAGTATTCAATAAGTATAATAATACGCGTCATATCGGATCTTCCGTCATCCCATACCGGAGAGATGTATATATAAACATATATATTTATTCATAAAGTGTAATCGCATCCTTTACAAGGATAAACACTTCTCGATTGTCCAACCAATATCCTAACACGGCCTTCATCCCAATATATGTCTGAAACACATGTCAATAACCATCTCATATTTATAAGCTGTAGCATATCTATAATACTCTCACATATAGAAGGCATCTCACATCTAAGAGGCATAATATCGATAAGCATATAATTATCAATCACATAAAAGGTATCTCATATCTATAGGTCATTCATCATGACTATGAGAAATATTACATCTCTAGGCCAATAGTCATATCTAAGAGGAATATCGTCTCTATAGGTCCAATAATCATAACTAAAGGGAGAAAGCATCTCTATAGGCCCTACATCATATCTAAGAGGAAATAGCATCTCTACAGGCCAAATAACATATCTAAGAGGAAATAGAATCTTTATAGGCCCAACATCATATCTAAGAGAAAATAGTATCTCTATAGGCCCAACATAATATCTAAGAGGAAACAACATCTCTATAGGCCCAACATAACATCTAAGAGGAAATAGCATCTCTATAGGCCCAACATCATATCTAAGAGGAAATAGCATCTCTATAGGCCCAACATCATATCTAAGAGTAAATAGAATCTCTACAGGCCTAATAACATATCTAAGAGGAATATAATCTCTAAAAGCCCAATATCATTTCCATAAGGAATATCATAGCCATAACTCATAAGTCATAATTTTGGGGGACGTCATCACAAATTACCAAGTCACAAGGTAAGCTTATTCTAAAGGCTCACTAGTCTCCACAAGGCCTAACATCCGCAACTAAGTCCATAATGACTAACATAAGTCTTGGCCCAAGTGGGCTAAACGATCCTACTTCTAATCCTCAATTTCCATAATTAGGCACACAATTCCCCAAACTAGGCTAAGGTATCTAGTTCAACTTCTAGATGCCAAGTAAGCCATATTCATGACTAAGATAGGAACTTCGACTAGAAATAAGGGCACTCAAGTCAACTCTACCCAAATTACAATTTCAGGACCACCATACTAGCCCAAAGAGGTTAAATATACTAATCACGTTTCCAATGCTAAAACCACGTTCCAAACCTAGCATTATATCATATCCATGCTACAACTAATCTAAACTAGGGAGAAAGCAATAGAATTCTAAAAGGTAATAAACATACCATCTTATGGGTCTAAAACCCGCATCTAATCCTCAAACATCAATAATCAAGGCTAAGTTATTCTACTCATAATCAATCCCAACATCCAAATTTGCACACAATATATATCACACATCATCTATGAAAAAAAGTAGAAAGAAGCATACCCCAAAGCCAAACCACAAAACCTCACTTCATTCACCAAAATCCATCTTCACTTTATAATCCCAAAATGCCATCACACTATCAAAATCATAATATACTCCTTAATACGATTCTAAAGATACCCATATTGCACCAATGTGCTTAGGGTCCAAAAACAACACCAAAAACCCCAAGTGGGTTCCACTTATGAAAAACATGTTTTCGAGGTCAAACCAATGTTCATACATGAACAAAAAATCATAACCCTCAAGAAATGGGTGCAAACCAAGCAAACCTTTGGCTTAAATCAATCCTTAAGTTAAATTGAGTTTTGGGTCCAAACCAACAAATCCAAGTATGAATTCAAAGGACTCATACCTTAAATTGGAAGATATTCACATTAAAAGATGTTTAGCAAGTTCCCAAGTCATCCACAATACATAATTTTGAGTTATTATACCCATTTAGGGTTTGTGACTCTCAAAGGTGAAGAAGAAATGGCCAAAATCGCAACTATGGGGTCTATTTTTAGACCCCCAGACAAGGAGATGTCGCATTTACGATGTCGCAATTGTCATGGCCTTGCAGCGATCATCGTGCCGTGATCGCATCCTTCATGCCGCAATCACCATCGCACCAAGACCAGCAAAAATTAGAAAAATTTCCAAGTTTGCAATGATGCCTCAGGATTTATTCAGAATTCAATTTTCATAAACAAATTATGAACCACACTAAATTTGACGTTCTGTACGCATTGGCAAAGTCAAATTTTAAATCTGAGGTCGTTTCAACCACATGTGGGTCCTACACCTAAACTTTCAAATTTTCAACTTTCTAATTAATTGGTCAAAATGAGCTCAGGTGATCGAGACCTGAACAAAAGGTCTACCTAGTCTAATATTGATATTTTGGAGCTACTGGCATAGTTAGAATTAGCCTTTGAGATCATTTCACTAAAATTTTTGCCCGATGGCCATTTGGAACCAATGAAGACTTCTAAATAGAGGATTGGTTCTAATAACCAAATAAACTATCTGGTAACCGACCAGCAGTCCCAACAAGTCATAAATGACTTAGGGCCGCTATGGAGAAGCTCAAACAGTAAAGATAAGCAAAAATATGTAAAAATGACCAGAACGGTCATTACAATATCCATTACTAAAATAACTTTCATCCTTGAAAGTCATCGAAAAGAAAGGATATCAAAATCTCAAATGGATGAGGTATTGGGCCCGCATGCTCCTAATATAACTTCCCAGGTAACCTCAACAAAGAGAAAACACTTGCAAGGGATTTTGCCACAATTATCCCTTTTTTCAACCAGCACCCTCATTTTACTTCCAAATAGCCAAAACTCAACTTAACCACTAACTAGCCTCAAACTGAGCCAAGAAAGCTGATACACACCCATCTAAACCACAATATGTTGATACCATCTCTCTAACTGCATAGATCAACAAAGGCTCATCCGAGCCAAAGCCAACCCAAGTCATGAGTCATGCCACCAAATCCAAATCTAAATTTACAATCCCTTTACCATTTTGCACTTGCTATCCACTCCGAGCCTGGAGGAAAATCACCTGAGTTTCGCCCAGGTAGTCTCATCATAGAGAACTCAAAGAACTGAAGTTGAACCGCTGAAAGTCCATACGACAAACATGATAATAAACTCTTAAGGCACTATCTGGGCACATATATGGAGATAATCGAGGAATTTAATCCATTCCAAAGCTGTAACCAGTCCGAATAAAAATCAAATTGAAATCTCAAAATCCAAGGTTTAACTACTCATCACTTCATATTCCACTCCAGGATGTCTCATCCACCAAGAATGAAATCATACTAAATCCAACTCTAGTATATTACTCCCATTGAGTAAACCACCCAAAATTCCCAAAGAGAGCTGGAGACTCAGTTTCAAAGCTTAAAGAACCAATACCGAGTCTATGGGTTATCGACTGAATACTTATCAACTATATTCCATCAGAAGTCAAAGAGACTGAATGGGCAATCCATAGAGTAGGCTCAACCAACCTATCAATGAAATCTTAACAGAGATAAGTCCAAAATAAAAGTTGCACATAAGCTCTACAACACCAAGTCTGAATTGCTCGAACTAAACTATCCAAACCAAACCTGGAGGTGGGCAGGCATTAATGCTCCCAATCTATCATACTTCTAAATCGCCATTCCAAGGAGTGAAATCAAAAAACTGAGCAATAAATGTAACGCCCTGAGACTACCCCTTGGAAGTCATACGGTGCTTAGGACCATAAGTGATCCCAAGCTAACCCTTATACTGGAATAACTCATGAGCAACAAAATAAGATATATTAATCTGAAAGAAATAAGAAGAAGAGATCTCTTTACTAAGTAGGTTCAATACACAATTGTATAAAATGATTACAACTCTGGTTATATAAAACAAAACTAAAATTTAATACATCAACTATACTAGTTGTCTATGAAGCCTCTACTAGTATTGACTATAGGTAGTTGGGACATGAACCCCAGCTATCTCGAATCAATACGACTGAATAAAGAAAATAAGATGCTACTCAAACTATTATTGACTCAATCTCTCAAATCAAAAGGACTCATCACCTGCTAATTGGAAGTTGTAATTGTCTGATTATGATGTGCGTCCTACAACTTGTACCTACATTATGAGACAATGTAGCACATAGACATATATGTGGATCAATACTTATGGAATGTACTGAGTATGTGGGGGTGTATAAGTAAAACAATAGCTTAATATATTCATAGACTTTCAAATAATGCATGCTAAGTGTAAGTGACTCACCTTGAGCTTGAATAAAACTTAAAGCTAAAAAATCATAAATCATGATTAATAAAGTATATTGAAAAAACTTTGTGAGCCATACATTTAGTTTCTAAAAGCTTTACTTTTAATCTTTCTTAGGGAGGTTCTTCTAACCAATGTACACCATGTGAGCTATCATAGAGTTCAACATCTTGCCCACGTAGGGAAAAGCTCACATTGGGGAAACCATCCTACCCTTGCCATCAGAATAGGACCTAATCTAAAGTGATCACTTTCTGTAACTTCATCTATATTGAGAATAAGTTGAACATACGTTAGCTCATAGTTTTGGGTCATGTGAAAATAGACGTATACCCAACTCGGTGTTGACTACTACTCCCTTATTACTTATTGGTCATACTGTGGGAAATCCTCCTTAAAACTAGCATAAGGGTTTATAATGAAAATCATTTATGCTTCTCTTTACTGTAAGCTATGGTCAAAATAATAATTGTGGATTTCATATATTAGATGAGGATCAAAGATCAATTCTTGTTTTAAATCCGAATATAAGCTTGCCATAGAATATTACAAGCACAATCTTCTAGAAATCTCAATACTCAAACTTAGGACTTAAAACCCATGCTTTAAACTCATGTCAATTCATAACAAAACTTTATGTTAAATATGATTCTAAAAATACGTCAACAACAACAAATCAAGATAGTGCCATCCCATTCATAACATAAACCTTGAAAGTTAAAAACATAAACATAAGTACTTCTTGATATACTAAAAGCTATAATTTTCATGATAATCACATGCTTCAAGAATATAAAAACTTGGGTATGAACCCTAATTCAAAATAAGTGAATTAAATCTTAAAACTATGCAATTTGGGCACAAGGGTGAAAACATACCCTTTTTCATAACCCCGCATACTAAATTAGATGAATTCTTGAAGATTTCTCAAGGGTTTCTTAAACTTGGAATCTTGAATTCTTTGTGTTCTTGAGAGGAAAAACTAGAGCTTTGTTCATAGGGGAAAGGGAAGGGTATTTATGTGAGGAATTTTGATGAAGATGGGAAAATAATGCCCTTTTGGATGCTACAAATCATCCCTTGGACGTTTAGGGTTAAGGGAAAAAGACCAAAGTACCCCTTGAGCTTTAAGAAGTTCAAAATAGCATGGAAATGGACTAGGCAGTGCCCCCTTTAGTCCATGGGAGTAGAGCCCACGACGCCCCTTTATCTTGATGCAATAACCCGGGTGGCACGGGCTTATCGCTTGCTCTCACTACCTCTCACAAAAATGGCTATAACATTTTGCTCAGGTATCGAATTAAAGAGAAATTGGTATCGCTCGAAAGCTAACTCAATTATCTACAGTTTGGTGGTTTTTGAGCTGAAAAATTTACTTACATCAAAACTTATACACGTTCAAAGTAGAACCTTGCGGAATTAAATGCCAAACTTGGACGAATCATAGGCTCTTAGCTCAATGTTGTTCTAAGTGATTATTATGAATATTTTTCACCTCGAAAGCACTTCACACACTAGGATAATGATCATGACATATGTATTAAAATACAAATCATGGGATTAAAGTTCCAACACGTAGGAACGACACTTCCATTTCTAGGTCAAAATACAAGGTGGTACAATATGGCTATATCAATGTCAACTACCCCAAATCGACTCTAGTACCCAAATCTAAAATATTCGAGATAAATCATACCAAGCCACAGTCGACACATATCTGAAGAACAAAATCATCACAGGGATAACCACCAACTGAAAACACAAGCAACCAAATCTATATTAGCTAGAGGGCACAAAATATAGTCGCAAAATAGCATTCATGCAAAAGGATGAATCACTGGCTAAAAATGCAATTAAACCACTCTATATCCGCTAGAGGGCGTGAACTATCAAAATTTAATCAAAAACTCTCCAAGGCTGTGAACCACACTAGTAGAGTAAAAAACTTTAGCAACTCAGAGAAATGCAACTTAAGCCGGGAACTAACCCATCCAACACTACATCTAGGAAAAGAATATCCATAGGCTCATATCATCGAGGAGAATCACTCCACCAAGCCTTACTAGGCTGAAGAAATGCTGAAATAGGGATTTCCTGAATCCACCCAAAAATCACATCATCGAAGAAGAAATACCAAACTCAAAACCAAGGTCAAAGTCGAGACTACGACCAGAGAACCAACAACTCAAGCTAAAGAGTTTCTAATCTGCCAACTTAAGAAGCAATAATAGAAAAGGCCACTTGTCTCTAACCTTCCAACTCAACTAGACAAACCATGTCAAATCAAGAAAGTAGCATCCAATCTCCATACTAACAACAAGGGTAAACCATCACAAGGGAACGAACCCAACAAATATAAGAGATGAATCCACAATATCTAAATCTCAAAAGCACAATCAGGTGATGAAATACTTACAACCAAAGAACATACCTTGAACTGGTCAATCTCACAGCTATATAGGAAGGGATAGCTAAAGCAAAAACCTTTGCAACATAGGAGGCAAGTTTAAGAGTCCAAACTCAAGAGCAAGCAATACAACAAAATCTCCGACCCTAAAATTATATTAGCACAATAGAAGGTCAACTTTCCTTCAATATCATAATATATCCCAAATCATTCAAACACAACTAACAAAGAGGGAAAAATCAACCCCGTCGTGCTATGAACAAAAACATCAAATTGGGCTATATCTACTCAAGCCACCGAATAAGATCACAAAATAAAATTCTAACTAGATTACACTAGTCTAAACAGATACTCAGCGTGGATCAATAGCATCAAGAAATAAAATTAATAACCACAAGCAGTGATAGAAATAGCAACAGAAATATCCGTATCAATAAAATGAATAGGTGGTATCAAAATGAATATCAATATCATGTACCACTTAAGGGCCACAATAAGGCCGATGTTCTAAGATAAAGGGGACTTGAACCCAAAAACTATAGCCATAAGGGAAAACATCAATACAGATATACTCCATCCACTACTAAAAGAAATAAACCACGGAGTAGTAACATAATTAGGAATTCAATAATAAGGCGCATAATGATTGATATAAATTAATCAATGCATATAATCATCAATGGCTATGAAAACCATAATATAAATAATAAGAGATAAATACAGGAAATAAAAGCACACAAATCATGGTGACATCTGCAATCATATGCCTGATGGGCATAGAAAAAATAAATCTAAATGGGTCCAACTTAGACTGACCTACTGAATCATCAACTGAGGTACCGTATACACTAGCTTTAACTGAAGATGCCACAACAACACAAGGATGATCTAAATGAGCTGAATGATTCGAAATCCATGTCGGGGATATTCCCTAAACTAGTAGTAGGTCTCTCTATGGTCCTATAAACTGTTGAAGCATCAATATAAAGAGAACACAAACTAAGCCCAAATGTTTGGACAACTGATGTTGAGAGAAATTTGCAAAATTATTTCCATACTCCCAAAATCATAGCATGTCTCAGGAACTCTAGGCTGGCGGAGAATATGTGCTAACTCTAGATGATCATCTATCTTATACCTGGGGAATTCTCTTAACCAGTGTTTCATCATGACACAACTAAAACAATATCCTGGAATACTTTGGGATACTACCCTTCAAAATCCAGAATCGTCGCCATGGCCCAAAAAACCATACCACACGCCGCAAGTTTTATGGGGAATCTGTCCATTATGATCATCATAACTATTATGAGAACTACTCATAGTACGGAATACTTTCTACATAGAGTTGATGGGTTGTAGGTGAACTTGAACTATACCGAAAAAATCCTCACTCTCGGATAAAATATCAATAGAACTATACTAATGATATGCCTATTGTCGTCATTTCCATAAGACTCAATACTTGTGCTCTCAATGGTTCTCTCATAATTAACATCTTGATTGGAAGGAAGATTTAGTTGCTACCTAGTGCTATAATGCCAAATAGAGTAAAAATACTAACCTTCTAACACATCCATGCACCAATGTCCATCTTAGAAGGATGTAGAGTAGGAAAATAACTGGACCACATGAGAAATCCAACCTCATACTCAAAATTAGTAAAGAACCCTGATGAACACCAATAGGCCCAGCTATTCTCTGAGGATTGCTCGATGAATGAAATGACATCCATGGATAAAAGGGATCTGCAATATGACTCAAATTCCTAATGCCGAACCTCGAAGGCTAAAGTAGTCAAGATCTTTACTAAAGCCTAAGCTGACCCAAATTATTTTTGGTTGCCACTAGAGATCTTCAATATCTATCTCTGACACTCTAGTCTGATGTTGTTCTAAAACTCTATCGACAATGTCGCATCATCCTTTGGGGATAGAATAGAGTCAAAGAACGTGTTTGAGGTTCACAGCAATGCAGACACACGACAAGAGTCTAGAAATGAATTTCCTAAAATGTCACTGCAGGCTCCTAAAAATAGATTATAGACATCTCTACACCAATTTGCAGGACTCTACTAACACTCAGCTCTTGTATTAATACACCAATGAAACCTAGGCTTTGATACCAATTTATCATAACCCAATTTCTTAGGTCATGATGGTACCTACCATAGCCTACTAGTAGACAAGCCAACCCGTAGTCTGGAATGGCTAGTAATGGACTACTCAATAATATAAGGAAAAGAATACAGAATAAATGAAATAAAGATCAATACATAATAAGATCCTAAAACCTTGTGGTATCAGTACAAGAGCTTCTAATATAATAAGAGTACAAAAGTGAAATATCAAGAGAAATGCACTAATACAACTTATCTCTGAATACAACATAGATACTAGTCTAATACATAAGAGAGAGATAAATCATACTCTGAATGTCAAGACCTCACTCTAAGTCTCTGAACCATGGCTGCTCTGCATGATGTACACATTAACGGTGATAACCCGTACTATGATCTGCAGGCTGCATAAGTGTAGTATGATTACCAAACTAATGGTACTCAGTAGGCAATTGCCAACTGAGCTCCAAAGATAAAGCAGATATGTACAGCATATAAATAGAATGAAAATTACATCCAAGAGTCCATAAACCATATAATAAGTCAATGAGAATAATAAGGGACAACTATCTTGTTCAAGTCCAAGAGACTAACATAATAAGACTAAGGAAGTATTAGGGTAAACTATCCTATTCCATCCATATTTAATAGACATTAATACTATACCATATATCCCAGGCCAATATACGACTGAAGAGTGAAAGAAAGATATATAGAAATATACAAGGCCAAGAAATAAATATACAGCATGAACCAATGAAGGAAGGGATATATGGTAATGTCATAGCTTCATATAGCTATATATATACATATAAACATGAGGTAATCTTAAAGCATAACCTAGATCATCATATCCTCATTCTAAGACCTCATTATAATACTACCAAGATTTAATACTATCATACTTAGGGTTTCAATACACATGGCTAGACATGAAATAATCATGCATAGTAATGCGATCATAAGATAGAAGAGGACGAAGACATACATCATATCTTTATACTAATCAATGACCAGTCTGCTATAAGCTAGCCATAATAATGATCATAACAATCATAATAACAATATCAATAACACCGTGAATAACCAACTACTCCCGATAACCAATTATCTAGCCAAGCCTATGTGTACCCCCACTGCCCAAAGCTAGGAAGGTTCAATCAACATACAATAACACAAGTATATTCTTTACCCTTTTCTATGTAATCGACCCATACCAACTGATAGACATAGGCGCTTACTGGTGATAGGTGATGCTCATGCAGGAATTATGCAAGGTACACAGCCAATATCACAATTTCATCATCATAACCATCTCCATCATAATTGTCATCATTATGGCCATTATTAGCATAATCAACCTTTATCCTTGTCGGGTATTAATATATCATCATAGTATCCTCTGGCCTTGCCGTGTATCAATATCATTCTCAAAATATCCTTCAACCTTGTCAGATATCAATATCATTAAAATAGTATCCTCCAGACTCAAACTGGGTATCAATATCATCACAACAGTATCCTCCAAACTCAAAATGAGTATCAATATCATCGCAATAGTATCTCCAGACTTAAATCCAGTATAAATATCATCACAACAGTATCCTTCATATCCAAACTGAGTATATATATCATCATAATCATTAAGTCATATATATAGATACATAATAGGTGCACGGACTCAAGTCATGGCTAAATTAGTGTAAATCCATAAGTCTATTGCCTGGAATCATCTTGGGGACTAAATCATTATTAAAGTGTAGCAAGGGTCAGAATATCCCATGATCGAAGTAAGTGATAGGGTCATATCATAGAGATGGCCTCTAATTATTAGCCTAACCATTTCTTCACGTAATTATTATTCACCACATAGCCAATATCTAGTACCTAGTAAAGATTCACTGCTAGACCATAATTGCCAATTAATAAATATTATTTCTAACCATCATAAGCTCACTAGTTACCATATAGAAAAAGACCACTAATCGTTATTTAGACACTTATTTATCCATCAACTAACATCTCTTATTTTCGAGTATCCTTAATACACAACACCCCATTTAACAACTAATCAACATCATAAATTTAGTCAACAATAGAAACCTATTTTCACCTACGCTAATCCCGTCATCATTATTAGCTACTTATCATCCATAATTGCTCTCTTTCAGCTAATCAAGGTTCATTAACTAGTTTATTATATTTCAAGCCATCAAGTACTACAGTTACTTAATAGACAACTAGTTACCACATAGCTTAAACCTTAATTAGCAAGAATAGTCATACGATCATATTTCATCTAGAATCATATCAATTACCAACATAATAATTGTGAATGAACCGTATCTATGCAAGCCATCACCATTATTCAATCAGTAGAATAATACACATCAAACCTCATCTTCTTCTATCCCATACTGAGGAGATGTATATATAAATATTTATATTTATTCAAAGACTATAACTGCATCTTTTACAAGAATAAACATTTCTAGGATGTCCAACCAATATCCTCACACAGGTTTTGGCCCAATATTTATCTGGAATTCATGTCAATAACTATATATATAACCATCTCATATTTATAAGTCATAGCATATCTATAATCATCTCACTTATAGGAGGCATCTCATAGCTAGGAAGCATAATATTGGTAAGAATAAAATGATCAATCATATAGAAGATATCTCATATCTATAAGTCATTAATCATGACTATGAGGAATAACACGTCTCTAGGCCAATTGTCATATCTAAGAGAAATATCATCTCTATGGGTCCAATAATCATAACTAAAAAAAATAGTATCTGTATAGGCCCAATATCATATCTAAGAGGAAATGGCATCTCTCTAGGCCCAATATCATATCCAAGAGAAAAAACCAACCCTATAGGCCCAATATCATATCTAAGAGGAAATATCATCTTTTTAGGTCCAACATCATATCTAAGAGGAAATAACATCTCTATAGGCTGAGTAACATGTTTAAGAGGAACACGTCTCTAAAAGCCCAATATCACTTCCATAAGGAATATCAAGCCATAACTTATGAGTCAAAATTTTGAGGGACGTCATCACAATTTACCAAGTCACAAGGTAAGCTTATTCAAAAGGCTCACTAGACTACATAAGGCCTAACATTCGTAACTAAGCCCACAATGATTAATACAAGTTTTTCCCTAAGTGGGCCAAATGATCCCACTTCTTATTTTCAATTTCCACAATTAGGCACGCTATGTCCCAAACTAGGCTAAGGTATATATTTACACTTCTATATGTCAAGTAAGCCATATTCGACTCTAAGATAGGACCTTTGACTAGAAACAGGACACTCAAGTCAACTCTACCCAAATTATGATTTCAGGACAGCCATACTAACCCAATAAGATTAAATAGACTAATCATGTTTCCAATGCTAAAACTATATGCCAAACCTAGCATTATAACAAAGCCATGCTAAAACTAATCTAAACTAGGGAAAAGGCAATCGGATTCTAAAAGGTTATAAACATACTATTTAATGGGTCAAAACCCCTCATCTAATCCCCAAACATCAATAATCAAGGATATGTTATTCTACTCATAATCAATCCTTATATCCAAATTCACATACAATATATATTACATATCATCTATGAAGGAAAGTAGATAGAAGCCTACCTCAAATCCAAATCACAAAACCTCACTTAATTCACTAATGTCCATCTTCACTTCAAAATCCTAAAATTCAATCACACTATAAAAATCATAATCTACTCATCAATATGATTTTAATGATATCCATATTGTACCATTGTGCTTCGGATCCAAAAATGCCACCAAAAACCTCAAGTGGGTCCCACTTACGAAAAATGCATTTTTGAGGTCAACCCTATGTTCATATATGAACAAGGAATCATAACCCTTAATAAATGGGTGCAAACCAAGCAAACTTTGGTCTAAAATTAAACCCTAAGCTAAATTGGGGTTTTGGGTCCAAACCAACAAATCTAAGTATGAATTCAAAGGATTCATACCTTAAATTAGAAGATATTCACATTAAAAGATGAAGAAGAAATAGCCAAAATTGTACCTATTTAGGATTTATCCACAATACTCAATTTTGAGTTATTATACCTATTTACGATTTATGACTCAAAGATGAAGAAGAAATGGCCAAAATTGTGACTATGGGCCTATTTAAGGACCCCGGGTAAGGAGATATTATGATCGCTGAGACACGGGTCGTGTTCATGATGTCATGATCGTCATGGACTTTTCACAATTTTCATGCCGTAATTTCCTCCTCCATGTCGTGATCTCCATCTCACCGAGACTAGCAAAACATGGAAAATTTCAAAGTTTCCAACAATTCCTTTTGATTTAATTAGAATTCAATTTTCACAATTGAAATATGTAACCGCACTAAATTCAATGTTTTGGACCTATTGATGAAGTTGGATTTTCAATCTAAGGTTATTTAAACCAAATGTTGGTCCCACACCTAAACTTTCAAATTTTCAACTTTCTGATCGATAGGTCAAATTGAAATTGGTTGCATCGAGACCCAAACCAAAGGTTTACCTAGCCTAAAATTGATATTTTAGAGTTGATAGCATAGTTAAAATTTGTATTCCAAATCATTTCACGAAAGTTTTCACCCGATGGACATTTTAAATAAATAAAGACTTCTAAATAGAGAATTGGTTCAAAATAAACAAATAAACTGACCGACAACTGAACCATCAATCCTAGTAAGTCATAAATAACTTGGGGTAGCTATGGAGAAACTCAAACAGTGAAGATAAACAAAAATATGTAAAATGACCGAAAGGGTCATTACATGAGTAAACTTAAAAGAATACTCATCCGCATGCATGTTACCCTATATCAAATTAATAAACTCTTAGAACTTGGCTCCCCTTACCTCAACTGGGAAGAACTTATCCAGAAATACAACTATGAACTCATCCTAATCAAATGGACCTATTGATGTGCCATGGTTTCATAGCACTTTTGATCCTTTAAACCAGAAAATGTTCAAGTACTTATGTTCATTTTGATAGATATGATTTGTTTTTAAGTCTATTTTTTAGGGAACTAGGTTTTTAAGATTGTAGAAGGGCATCACTTATGATGCCACTTATGGTACGTAAGTCTTACCTATAGCTTGTAAGTGGCTTGTTATAGATTTTAGTGTTGCAAACTTCATAGGACCTAGAAGTAAAGTATCTAGCATATCAGTTATGAGAGGTCGATGCCAAAATTTATACAACCCATAGATACCACCTACGGTGTCATAGGTACCAGCGTATGTTTTAAAGAATTGAAGATCAGAGAAGCTGATTTTGGAAGAGTATTTTGGTACCTATGATGAGGTAACCTATGAGTTCTTAGCATTTCTAAGAAAATAATTAAATGAAAGAAGATCACAAAGCAAGTGTAAACAATGATCTAGAAGAACCTTACACTTCTCCCACTTTATTATTCTTCCAGGGATCCCACAACCCTAGATAAGTTATTTAGATGCCCATAGTTCAAGGAACGCCATTTAATTCAATAAATGAAACATAGAATTAATCTCATAACAATGGAAGAATAAAACCCAAAGTCTCAAATTAATTAATCAACCAAAAACTAAGAACACAAAGACTCTAAGATCAAAAATCAATCTTGAAATCAATATATGCTTATGAATAATAGAGTGTGTAAACTGACTAAAAACATTAAATGAGTATTTATAGAGTACATAAAATCCTGGAATCTAAATTAAATGTACAGGGGGAACTAAGTCAGTGTCCACTTACGAGACATAAGTACCACCTACGCCCAATAAGTACTAGCGCAAAAGAGATGCTATAGAATTGAAGTTTCCTATCACCTACGATGGCCACCTACATGGCATAGGTACCACTTACAGCCTGTAAGTGGACACTAACTTAGTTTTCCTTGTACATTTTGGTTTAGATTTCCAGGATTTTCATGTACTCTATAAATACTTTTTAAATATTTTTTAGCCAGCTTATGCACTCATATTACTCACAAACATATATTGATTTCAAGATTGACTTTTTATCTTGGAGTTCTTATGTTCTTGGATTTTGGTTGATGAATTAATTTGAGACTTTGGATTTTATTCTTCCATTGTTGTGAGATTAATTCTATAATTCATTTATTGAATTGTATAGCGTTCCTTGAACTATGAGCATCTAATTTCCTTATCTAGATATATGGGAACCTTGGAAGAATAACGAAGTAGGAGAAGAGTGAGGTTCTTCTAGATCATTGTTTACAATTGCTTTGTGATCTTCTTCAGTTAAATTCATTTCTCAATGGTGCTGAGAATCCATATTTATTTGAGATCATCTTCACAAGAGATATTAAAATTGGGAACAGAGGATTACAATAGTGATTCGAGGCTATAAACCCTCATCTAATTATTTGATACTCAAATAGTAATAGTTAAACTGGGATCAAAGACAAGGGTTAGTAAAGGGACACCCTAAGACTCACAAGGTAGAGGGTGAGATTTACTAAAGCATTCACAAGATGGTTGGTAATACCTATCTTGTCAGATTTTACATATGTGGTAGTGGGATAGTTGGATCATGCGAAGTTAGGATGACAAGGGGAATACCGTCTTAGTGTTCATCTCAGATTGATTACAATCGTAGGCATTTATGACTTGCTACTTTTTACTATTTACTACAAATTCATCCCATTTACTTTTTGGCACTTTCAGCTGCTTCAGCAAGTTCGAGAGACAGATTTGAACTATTCCCTATGGGATCAACCCCAACCTAGTTAGGTTACTATAATTTGACAGCAAATCCGTTATGTCTTCTTGGAGAGTATAGTTCAGGCAACTTCAAATTGTTGTGTTCTTATCGGGGAATAAGGTTGCAAAATTATTGATTAAAGTTGTTAAGGTTGTTGGGTTTTATTTTCTTATTTTTCTCAGGGTGTATGTCGGTGTATGACCAATACTAGGAGTCAAGGAAATCCCTTGATCCCATTTGATCAAAACCCAGAAAGAATCCTATAAAAGAATCATAGGATGTTAGACCACGACCGTGAATCTCATCATGAGAGGCTTCGAGATGATCTACAAGACTTGCCTCCCCTACCTCTATGTGCTTAAGAGATAGATACGGAAACTACTATGTGGTTATTAGTAGAATAAAATATGAGGGATAATAAAGCTGCCCAGCATGAAACTCTAGAGGTAGAGAGGGTGAGACAGAGCCAGAAATCTAATTATCGAGAAAAACTCGATAGAGGTAGAAGAGATAGAGCTTTATTACCCTCAGTTTTTTAGTATTTGTAAGCATATAAAGATCTAGATGAAGACATGGGGTATATAGATCCTATCAAGACAGAAGCAATCATTTCTCCTGAGTTTCCCCAAGGGGTAAAGTTTGACATTACTAGTGCTATGATCCATTTATTGAATCTAAAGGGTATGTTTGCTGGCCTGCCAACTGATGACACAAACATAAACTATATTAATTTTGTTGGAATTCGAACTTTATATAATATAGCTGGGGTAGAGCAAGAAGTGTTAAGACTTAGGTTGTTCTCATTCTCTCTAACTTGTGAAGCGACATTATAATTAGGGAAACTACCTCATGGTTCCATTACTTGGAATGAGTTGCAAAAGTAATTTTTAGACTATTTCTTCCCTCTACCAAAATTCTATAATTAAAGGACGAGATCTATAACTTTAGGAAAATGCATTATGAACCAATGTATGAGGCATCTTTTCAGTTTAAAAGGAAGTTGATGATGGTCCCTAATCACATAATTTCAAGGAGAAATCTTTTAAAGATTTTATATTATGAAATGCAATTTCCAAATCTATAGAGGAAACTATTGTTGGTGGAGAATTCATGAACCTACGTTGGGATATAGCAACAAAAATCTTAGATCAAATCTCTCTTACTAATCAAGGGTGGAATACTCGAGAGGCAGAATGAGGTGCCGACACTTATGCAATTAATGCCTCTGGCGAGCATAGAGTTGTAGATAATCAGTGGCTAAAGAGGTTATGTAGCAGAGGATAGAGAATATTGTGGGCACATAAGGTAAATCTTATAGGTCATTTGATTTTGATACAGATAATAAGGCAAAGTACCTAGATAGAGAGTTAGTGGGTTTTCAAGCCAAGGGTCAATCATCTACTTAAGACAAGTGGAACTCGAGGCATACGAATCAAGGTTGGTACTACAATGGAGATAGATATAGGGATCGAAGCAGAGAGAGATATGGTGACTGGAGGTGTAAGGATGATTATAAGGAGAAGAGTAGTGTGTATGTTCTAGGGGGAGTTGTGACACTAAGTCAAGAATGGAGGCATTGCTCACTAAGCTAAGGGTTCGAAAAGCCAAGAAAGTTTCCTTATGAAGATTAAGGCAGACATTTTAGGTTTGACCCAAAAATTAGAATCACATGATTATGTGGTCAAGCAACTTGAGCAACGATTTGGTCAGATGTCAGTGACCTTGAATCATTATCAACCGGGCACTCTTCCGATCTAACTACTAGAAATTACCCCTATGGCAACGGTTCAAAAATCATTGTGATAGGTACAAAAACCGTTGCCATAGAGCTACCGAAATGGTTTTATATGCGTTGCATATGTGGGCGTTGGGATAGGCCTATCGCAACGAAATTTGTAGCGGTTACAACAACCGTTGCAAGAGTTCTATCTATTGCAACGGTTTTTGCAACTCCTATTGAGACAGTTCAAATTATCTATTGCAACGATTGAGAGATGTTGCTATAGACTCTTTTGCAACGTTGAAAAACCATTGCAATCGATTCTATTGCAACGACAAAAAAGCGTTGCAATAACCCTATTGTAACAATTATTGATCTTTTGCAATGATTTTTCACTACCTATGGCAACGGTTTTTGACACCTATTGCAACAATTTTTAAATATTTTGCAATATTTTTTTGCCACCTATTATTGCAGCTAGTTTAAATACCAATTGATATATATATATATATATATAGAGAGAGAGAGAGAGAGAGAGAGAGTTATATTAATACACAATTATATATACATACATCACAACAAAATCTTTCATTAATAATTCAAATTAAAATATCCAACAAACTAGTAATCTAAATCCAAAAGCAAAATGTTAAAGTCAAATGGTCATTAGTTTTCCCATAAAGTATCAAGTTCGAGTAGCAATAAGTTTCATTAAATTCAATATCAAAAAGATTAATACTAATATATCTATCAATAATTCAAAAAATTTCTGAAGTATCTCCTCCTTCATTTTGAACATCTATAAAAAGAGAAAAAATAATCTCAATTAGTACTTAAATGGCAACATATTTAATTTTTAATTAGAACATAGAAGAACACGTATGAATAGAGCATAAACAATCTTAATAGCAAATGAATAAATTATTTATACAAATTAGTAAAAGAAATATAATTCACAAAAATGAGAAAGAATGAACATACAAATGAGAAAGAATCAAAGAATTAGCTCACTCTTTCCACACCACCTGTGCCTCTAAATCTGTCCGGCTTCACTAAAATCATCCCATCCCTTAATAATACCTTTCATAAACCTCATCAACATGGAACAAGAGATAGATCTACTATCTTACAATTCAAAACAAGAGCTAGATCTACTATGTTATCAGTCTTTGCTGTTAAATCATACAATGTGGCTGTAATTCTTGCTCAAAAATGGAATTAGAACTTAGACCCTCCACTAGTTTGCAAAATGTGATACCGGTTTTCAAAGGCAAACCCAAGCAATTATTTTCTAAAAATGTCCTAATATTTTCAAAGCTTATAATTAAAGTAGTCCAAAAAATATTGTTTTAGAAAAATTTTGCAAGTATATCACAGTATATTCCCCTGTTTCTAGTTGCTCATTAGCAATGAAGCTTCATCTTTGAATAGAATTAAGTATACCTATTTTGTTCCAGGCTGTGAGACCCAACCAAGCCAATTACTAACATGATGCACGTAGGTATCTACCCAAAACCCTTCAACTTTGTTCCAGGCCATAATAATAACCTAAGCACAAAATTAAAAAAACTTGGAATGTGCAGGGAAAGAAAACGAGAGAAGCATAATTTCCTACCAGGTGAGCTATCTTTGGACCAACACCTAGAAGTAGAAGCAAAATATCCAATGTACTAGGAATGTCTCCATCATATTTATAAAGACAAATCTTTGCAACTTGTGTAAGTTGTCGAGCCTTTCTTGTGTAAAATCCATCCTGATAATAAAAGGTTGTTTAAGTAGTTCAGAGTGAGGGCAAATTACAATTTTATATGGGACAAGCATGAATACAGTATTATCATAAACCAACTTTATTGAACACATACTGGGTAAATCAAGCTCTTTATGGTGGCTTCATCAGCTTTATCCATTGTGTCAGCACTTAGCAGACCATTTTTGAGAAGCTATTATGTCGCATTTACAGATTCAGAGAACTTCATTAAATACCAACAAGAAGTCAGACAATAATATCAACTCCTCATAAACTTACGGAGCACGTTCAATGAAAAAAGTAATATCTAACTTCAAGTTATCATCTCCCCAGAAGGTGGATGTGGGGGCCGGAGAGAGCAATTTTACAAATCAAATATTGGTATTTTCCTAGCTATACCATTTTGACTTTGTTTTTTTATGACAAGTTAGTCTACGAGGATGAGGCAAATAATCATGATAACAATAAATAGAACTTAGTTAGTAACATGACATAACGGTAGTTTTAGTGCACCGCACTATCCTTTTTTTTAGTAACATGACAGAGATATTAGAGTAACCTCTAAGATAGGAAGAGGAAAAAGTTTCTGTATAGTTTACTAACTCATTCAGAAGAGATAGATCCTATCATAAAGAGAACATAAATATATACCTATTATAAAGAGATAACCACATTATTAATGATCATCATATAGCTGAAACTGCCAACACTTGCCATGTGTAACATGACCCTTGGTCTGGCTTGATAACAATAAACTAACCAGTTCAGTAAATCTTCTTTCTTGATGAGATTGCGAATAGAAAAAGTGAAATGAAAGTAGTAATCAATATCAGCATCACGCCCTTCCAGCAACTATAAAATAGCTAAGTTGATATGATCAACAATGAATAACATCCTAGCAGGAAGTGTTAAAATATTATACTAGCGTACTCATAAAAAAGATTTAAATTACTTCATTTAATTTTTAATTTCACTTGTTGGATGATATATCTAGCATTTCCATTATTTATATGTTAAAAATGTCGTTCCCACAAGGCCATCTTGTCAAGGAAAAGCCTAAAGAGCAATAAGTTGAGTTTGTTCCTAAAAGGATTCTAGAGGAGTTCGATGCCAGAACATTTCTACAAACCAGGAATCAAGTCTGCAAAGATCTATGCACCTTAGGTTGAAGATATTTCATCCCTTCATTTGTGTTGATGGAGTCCACAGGTGCAAGTTATGCCGATCTCATTCTCCGTATCCTTTCAATGACCCTTTCCCAGTTGGCAGGAGATTGTACTGCATCAAATTTGCCAAATTTTAATCTTACTATTCATAAAGAACAATTGCAAACAATTTAGAGATTAAATTCCTTTTTATTTCAACAACAAAATCAAGCTTTCTAAATAGAGATATAGCTAATAAATAAACATTCAGCTTTCATTATTTATCTGAAAATTAGAACAGCAAAAAAAATAAGGAAACAAAAATTGTCTTGGAACTCACTTCACTGAGAATAAATATGGTCATTTTTCTTAGAAAAATCTTTAATTTTTTTATGCTTGAGAAACTACAACAAGTTTGAAAAAAGACATGATTTGTTTCATCTTTTTCAATGTTTCAGGGTTGAGCGGTAGCCAAATGTGCTGAGGGTCCATCGAAAATAACCTCTCTACCCATAAAGGCAGGGGTAAGATCTACGTACACTCAACTGCAGAACTCCCCAAACCCAAGGTGTGTTGATTTTGGATAGAGTATAATGGAGTATGTGCTTAAAGTCTAACATATTGTGTCATACTTGACCAAATAATACTATCCATTCTCCTACATTACAAACAAATGAAAAGTTCCATATGATCTTAGTTATACATGATATATGAATCACCTGGATCATATAGTTCAAGCATGTTAGTTCTAGAATTTTTGACACAAATTCTGTGTGATCGAATCACCCTTATACGTAACTGAAACATTAATACATATTGCAGGAAGAAAGGAAAATCTAAATGGAACCCATAGGCTCCTTGTTTCTCTCAGTCTGGCCAATTATTAACATCAAACTTAGATACAAAACTAAAGGAAAAGAATACCCTTCTGGCATTCCAACACATACCTATGTGCTTCTTGACATCAAAATTGTAACTACAAATGCATACCATTTTTGTTTTCTTTTCTAAAACTAAAAACTAGAATGAATGAATCTAATAATTAAATAAATCCTTTGACTTGGTTAGTCCTCCTTGATTATAAGAATTAAGTACCATTCCCCTTTAATTTTACCCCAATACTAGAGTTTTAATCATCAGATTTAGATAAAAATATGACTTCCAGTTATGTGTTAAAAGCTAACTCCAGTAGCCCACCAAACTTTTGCCGATCATACAGATATTACACCAAAACTACAAATCATATCATATTTGATGTCATTTTACATCTAATAGAGGATTGACTAATGTTATTAAGACTTTAAAACTCTCACTACCAAATCTTAATTGAAATATCCTTTTTGTGTAGGATTACTGAAGGAAATTACTTGTACTTTCTTTTTATTTCTACATGTGAAGTGTTAGATTGATATAAATTCCAAGACAATGCTTACTTTAATTGACCATAAGTAATAATTGAACAGGAAAGAGGAAATAAGAGCAAGCAGAACATCTTCAATGAACATTTCTACCAAAAAATAGAACCCCAATAATGGCAAGCTATTAGCCATAAATTCATGGTATTTAATATTACCCAATAGATAATGCAGAAAAGTACCACTTACTACTACAATTTAGCTACTAGATCTAGCTACTCTGCTAATTTCTATCTGTCCGCTATTATAAATCAAAGCGGAGGTAGAGCAGCAATCAAAGCAGAAGTCAAAGTACCAGTCGGAGCACCAGTCAGAGCATCAGTTGGAGCATAGGTTAGAGAGACTGTTGGAGAATCAGTGGGCAATCGGCACAAAGGGTACTCACAGTGGGTGTTAACAATTGATGATCTGAGAGTGATAAGTAAAGTTGAGGGTGAAATGTTTTGTATGTAAAATATTTTTTAAATTTTTTTATTATATTTATAAAATTTTTGGCAGATCTTGTGAAAAAATAGGGAGGGAAAACAAAAACCAATGCAATAGGTTTTTCTTTCTAAAAACGTGTTGCCATAGGTGACTTTATGGCAACGATTCACGTAACCATTGCTATAAGATACCCTATTGCAATGGTTATCCATCAATAGCAATGGTTATAGAATTACTAGAACAAAATTCTTGTGCATCGGTTGGAACCGTTGCAATAGACCATCTATTGCAACGCTTCTGGAACCATTACCAAAAGATTCATTACAATAGGGGTAATTTCTAGTAGTGTCAATACTGTGCAAAATCCAAAGAATGGTAGTCCCTGTCTATCCATCACTACTTAGAGTGGTAAGATCACCATTTATTCTCATATGTCTATAATTTATAAGTTAAGAAATGATGTGGGTGATATTGATGAGGAAACCAAAGTGGAATCTAACAAGTTGGTGACTAGTAGTGAATTATCGCAAAAATCAATGGGTGTTGATAAGAGTATTGAGAAGGATAAAGGAAAAGGGAAGAAAGTCAAGCCTATATTAAAAACTATTCCATGACCTCCCACACCTTTTCCTCAAAGGTTGTAGTAAAGGAAAAAAGACAAGAAGTATTAAAGTTTATTCCTATGCTGAAAAAGCTGATTTTGAAAATCCCTTGTCCAAAAGATCTTGAGCAGATGCCTGGGTATGAAAAATTTATGAAGGATTTGGTAATGAAGAATAGAGTTATCAGTTATGAAGATGTTGGTAGATTACATACTTGTAGTGCAATTACATCTCGATCTCTAGCATAAAAGAAAGTTGATTCCAGTGCTTTCACAATTCCTTACACCATTGGACATCTAGATTTTCCAGAGCCCTGTGTGACTTGGGTGTCAGCACTAACTTGATGTCGTTGGTAGTGTTCAAATAGGTGGGCTTAAGACCTTCCAAACCAATAAAGATGTGGTTGTTGATGGCAGATTGTACAATGTAGAAGCCTGTGGGCATATCTTATGATGTTTTGGTAAAGATGGACAACTTCATCTTTTTGGCTAAATTTGTCATCTTAGATTGTGAATTTGATTTTGTGATGCTCATAATTTTGGGGAGACCATTTTAAGCCATAGGTAGAGCGTTGGTGGATATGGAAAAGGGTGAGTTAAGTTCAGGCTGAATGATAAGGAAGTCATATTCAATGTTTGTAGAACCATGAAGAAACTAACTGAGATGAGGGTGGTTTCGGTGATAAGTTGTATTAATGACCCTAGAGGCCAACTCTTCGGCTTTCTTTATGTATTTTGAATAATCTAGGTACCCACATCCTGTTGTAATGTTAAATTAGAAGCTGCTTGGGAGGCAACCCAAGGTATCCTAGTATTTTTGCATTTATGTTAATTCATGTTAGTGTGATTGACGTCAGATCTACACACCAAAGGTGCCACAGGTATCTTTCTTCTCTTATTTTATAGCAAACTAATGCATTGGGGACAATGCATGCCTATTTGATGAGAGTGAGGCTACTTATGGGTCTAGATGTCCTCTTGGGTTTTTTGTTGTCGTGTCTCTTTTCCTCGGAGTCTATTCTTAGTAGAGTCGACATGTCTATGATGTATTGTGTTTTGTTTAACTAGGAAAAAAATAAGTACCTAAGGGCAGTTGATGTATTTTGTTTTGATTGTGCTTAAATGTTTTTGAGAAAAATAATACCCCTCCAAAAAAATTATTTTTGAACTTTGTGATATGTATATATATGTTACCACTGTGAATCTTATTATGGTATTAGGATTAGGGATATAATAATCATAGCTAGCATTTGTATGAACTAGATAGGTGGTAGTTTATGACACAATCTTGTGCCATATGTTTGTGATGCTTATTTAGTTCTGTTTGTGTGTTGAATCCAGAACTTGCCCAGTTAGTCTTTCCTATGTCGAAGGATAGTTGGTTAGGAAAGTATCATAGGTCATTCTTAAATTAGTCCACTTTTAGCCTAAATGACCTTCCAAATGTGAATAAGTATCCCTTGATCCCTATTTTGAGCCTATATGGACTACTTTTCTTATTTCCACCTTCACCTTCCTAGTTTAGTTACAATGAACCTATTTCAGCCCTTGTCCTCCTTGGACATTATGCACCTAAACTCAGGCAAATCATCTAATTTGAGTTTGGCTATCATAAAGGTGCGTGACTAGAAGTGGGTAGAATAAGGGCGTAAATAAGATAAAAGAAAGTAAGGTTGGGTGTGGTAGAAAAAAATTGTGAGAAAAAAGAAAAAAAAATAGAAAAAATAAAAAAATTAATAGAAAGAAAAATAGAGAAAATTTGAAAAAGAATAAAAGAAACCACACCCAACCTGAATAAGCAAATAAAAAGAAAAAGGAAGAAATAAGGGGGGGAATAAAAGAAAATTTTGGTTGATAAATGGACCCCCAATGTAATTGTAGTGCCAAGGAGGCTTAGTCACTAAATTCCTAAATGTACCATACAATCTCCCAAGCCTACGTTACAAGCCAAATAAAATCCTATAGTGATCCTAGACCGACTGTCCAAAAACTAGGGTAAAGAAAATAAGGGCAAGCTTATAGGATTCTGTGCATATTGTGAAACTTCTTTTTATAGTGTGAGTGTCTTGTTAATGTCCCTGCATTAACATGCATTAATCTACTGAGTGAGTGGGACTTATTTGTTGTAAGGTGCATGAATTGTGTTGCTAGCTACTTATCTCTTCGGGTAGAATAATTTGTACATATGCTTGATTATGTGTTGCTAATATAATGTCATAGCTTGATTCCCTTGTGTCTTATTATTGGATATCATTGATTTACACAGTTGGTTTTGAAAAGATAAAAGATAGGAGGGGGTTATGTTTTTGAGGTGAAATTGGGATTGACTGTCGTAGGTATCTTAGGTTTCTCTTGGCTAAGCATCGTGTTGTATTTTGTTGATTTTTTTGTTGCCTGAGGACATGCTGATAGTTTCCAAGCGCACACGCAAGTGTGCATGGTATACCAAGTAATATAGTGGCCTTAAAGAAAGCCAAGTATCAATCCCAGAGAGACTTGTCCAACAACTATCAAATTCTAGTTCACTTATTAAGATTAACTTGATGTGAAGTAACCAAAAAGAGTTTGGAGATTTGTAAAACTAAATGTAAAGTAAAAAATGCGTAAAATAAAAGACTTGAGACAATCAATAGAGTAAAGCCCGGGGTTAAATCACTTCAAACAATCATACTAAGTTATTGAACTTTATTTTTTAAGTCGCTTATCTTGGTTGTTGATTCGTAGGGTTTATCGCATGATCATGGTATCTCGACCTCTAATCGTCTACCTAACTTAAATATTGAAACCACATCCTTGAGCGGGGATGTAATAAACAAATTAGGTGCTGAAAGCTATCATCCTACATGTGACCCAATCAAGGCTTCTAGGTACATCCCTGTCCTAGACGCTAATTCAAATTTCTTATTTCATAAAGGAATAAGAATCTTACTTTGTTTATCCCCACGCTCTATCTTTCTATTCCCACTCCCGAGATCAAAAGGTAAACAATATGTGTATTCTAAGGTTATCTACTCCTTAAAATGATTAAAAAAAGGATAACCAAACAACCAAATATGATAAGTAAATCAACAAACTTAATTCAAAATGATAGTAATCATGTTCTTGTCTTTAACCCCGGAAAGGGGGCGTTTAGCCACTAATCGACATAATCATGATCCAAGGAATTGAATACATAATAAAATATATTAAAAAGATAAATTTTAAGAACAAAACCCTAAATAAAGTGTTTTGCATCCCCTCACAATGCTCCAAGACGTCCCAAGGTGCTAAACAAAGTGTACAAGAGGTGTATTTATAGTAAAAACTAAGCCTAGGCCATGTGGGAAATGGGGGCATCGCGGACTGTATTCCACCACACTAGTGGGGGCGTCATAAGATGTATTGCACCGTTCCAATAGAGGCTGCACAGGATATAGTGCATTGCAATGGCTGGGGCATCACGGTCATATCGTCTCCACTCACTGGAATTGGCCAATTGCTCCAATATTTGTCTAAGTGTTCCACCTCTTCTCCTCTTTCCTTGTGGTGTTATTTTGCCTTGGTTTTCTTCTTGTATATCATACAAATATCATATACATCAAATATTCAAGCATACTAAATGATAAAAAACCACACATTAGAGTTCAACACAACACAACTTCAACAATAGCAAACTAAAAACTCAATCGTAGCACTAGTCTCGACCATTTTACGCTTTAACTTATTGTTGACACATGGCTCATTTAAATTGAACTTTGAATACTACAAATAAGTTGTTCCACATAATATTACACATTAAAATCATTAGTAACTTATTTAACACCTTATAATCCATCACTATTTACTAGAACAACACCTAGCTCAAGCTAGTAAAACTAGTTTTCTCTCCTAAACTCTAATTGAACGATTTAAGTCCAAACTTGTTTGAAAAAACTTCTAAACATTATAATTACATACTTGAATACTTATATTATTATTTATATAATTATTCACTCATTAAGAACATGAATTTTCCTCAAAACAAGGCTAAATAGGCTAGGATAACGATACTATAGTGCATAAATACACCTAACATCACCACCCCACGCTTAAAGACTTGTTCGTCCTCGAACAACTCCTAATCTAAGCATCATAAACTGAGGAAACTCCACACTGCTACTACATGCAAGACACTAAATCTATTACTACAATGACTATACAAAATGCAAGTTTTTACACTAAGCATGTAGTGTACACAATTGAAAGCTCAAGAACCGTACTTAAAAACATCCTAGCCTCAAGAATTGACTCACCAAGTTGGAAAACTCATGCTAATTGCTCAATAAAAGACATCATACAAATCACCCATATTCATAAAACATGTGCCCTCACAACAAAAGAGTTACCCATACTCACTCATACCAATGTAATTTATAACACAATGGGTACAAGAATCAAGTTACGCTTGCTCTCACAAGGAATTCACAGGTTACACATAATGAACCATAGGCTTTCCCTTAGTGTCGTACTCCACTAATATCAGAATGATGAATCTTAGGATCAAACAGGTATTTAATGGTTGTAATGTAGGCTAAGGGACAGGTAGGAACCAGATTACACCCCTTTTGTCTACCCCATTCCTTTTTGTTTTGTCACCCTATATTATTAAGCTTATTCTCAACACTATGGTGGGAGTATTCTATGCACAACTTATTCAATTTGAAAAAATTTTTATTCTTTCCATTACTCAAGTCCCTACCTCAACACATCACTTTTTTAGAACACCAATAACTATCACTTTAGGGCTTTAATTTTAAATTTTTCTTTTTCAATTTCACACTCCTTAACTCACTAATTTTAAACTAAAGTTCTTAGGATATTCAGATCAAATTAATGTCTATCAAAGAAGGTATTAAGCTATACATGAGGCTTCCAAAGAAAAGCTAAAGGCTCAGCAGGACTTACTAGGATTATGCACAAAGGTAGGTCAAAAAGAAGGCATAAAACAAGGCTGTCAAAGAAATGCTTATATTATCTCCTAAACGCATACTCTTTATTTTGTTTTGCACACACACCAGGCAAGTTCTAGACATCACATGCAACAAGGAATATATAAATACCTCATATCACACATGGCATATGCTCAACTTCAAGCAGGATCATCATAGACTCTCAACTAAACAATCACATGTATTCAACATTAAGCCAACAAGTACAAGAGTCATAATCAAGAGCCTAGGAGTATAAAAAGTAGTAATTCACATAATCAGCATGCGTTTAAGAACAAAAAACTTGTACTATGTAGTCAAATATAGCACTAACAAGAACATCCTACTTATTCCTAACATAAAAAAATTAAATGACTCCTAAAAATGGGACTTTCCCAACCCCATACTTAAAAATATACTTTTTCCCCAAAGTATACTTTAAAGTAGAGATATAAATACTCCCTGAGGCCTCTAGGCCTTGCTAGTAGCATCCTTATACATCAAGGGGGTCTGGGTACCTCACGCTCTATCTTCGTCATGCTCCTTAGCTTAGGTTTTCGGTGCTCAAACTTCCTATCAATCTGTGACTTAACAAAAAAACAACTACGTGAAGTAAAAACTTCAACAAACTAAAAATAAAACACACCTACTTAACTTGGGTTGCCTCCAAAGAAGCGCCTGATTTAGTATCGCAGCACAATCTAACTCAACTTAACCAAAGTCCTTCATCCTTTTTCTCACATTTGGGGGCCATCTTATTATTCGTTTTTGACCTCTTGAGTCTGCACTCTTAAGGTCAATAGCTTTTTCAACAATAGCCTTTTCAAGCTGATCAATCTACATCATGTCAGGCTTAGGTGGTTGTTGCTTAGGCAACTCAATAAGGGTGTCTAAAGAGGTCTTTTATGGAACTATCTTCACCACCCCACACTTATTCCCTTTAATCATAGTAATCATGCACAAGTTTTAGTAATGGGATAGTGTGTTAAGAAGTTTGTACACTTTAAAAACCATCTCTTCATCCTCTAACCTTATTATGAGCATCCCTTCTCTCACATCAATTAAAGCTTCTCCCGTCGCTAAGAATGTACGTCCCAAGATGATCGGCACCTATTCATCTGCCTAAAAATCTAGAATAATAAATTTAGTAGGAATAATAAACTTACCAACCGATATGAGAACATCCTCTATCACTCTTTCAAGATAGTTTATGATCTTATTTGCCAATTACAACAGCACAGTGCTCGATCTAGGTTTCCCCAAACCTAAAAGTGTTGAACAAGGAGAGGGTCATCAAGTTGACACTTTACCCTAAATCACTAAGTGCATAAAATACCTCGCTATTCCCAATTTGAATGTGGAGAGTGAACTTTCCAAGGTCCTTGAGCTTTTTGGGCATCCTCTGTATCACCACAGAGTTACACTCTTCAGTGAGTGCTATCACCTCCACATTCTATAGCTTAACCTTATTATAGACCACATCCCTCAAGTACTTAACATACTTAGGCATTCTCTACAAAACATCTAAAAGAGGTAATTTAATGTGAAGCTCTATGAACGTGTCAAAGTATATTTTGAAGCAGACATCCTCCTTTTTATTTATATGCTTCTGTGGGAAAGGTAGTGGTGGGATCTTCTTTACCTCTTCAACAACTTTTAATTTTGAGTACTCTGACTTCCTCGAATTTTTAGCAAATATGTCATTAACCTATTTAGGACTCAAATCATCATCTAAATTCTTAGTTTTCTTTGGAAAACCACCTTAAGGCTTGGAGTTCTTTGTTACTGCTATTTGACCAATCTATAACTCCAAGATCCTTGTAGCCACTTGCTGGATTTTTATTTCTACCTATTAAATTTTCATATTTTCTACCAACTGTGCTTGACCGGCTATGTGTTGTTTCAACATCTCTTTGACATTGCTAGTCTGAGTTGTGGCTTGATGTGCTTGAGCTTGTGGTTGTTGAAACTGCTGCTGTTGGGTATTCCATTATTGATTTAGTGGCTAAGTCTGCCACTTCAGATTATAGGCATTCCCATAGTTAGGCCTTTGAACATTGCCCATAAATATCATAGACTCAGGATTTGCAGCACACATATCTACAGAATGACCACTATTTCCACATACCATACACCAAGTATTCATCTGTTGAATTGCATTCATTGTGCTACAAGCTGTGTAGCACCTAATTTTATGTTACTGAGCTACATAGTCAACTAATTTTGCAATGCAGCAATTTGAGCAGATATTGAGGTAAACTGATTCACCTCCAAAACACCTGCAACCTTTTTTGTAGCACTCTTTGAGTGTGAATGCCACTCTGGATTTCCTTTTATAATCTGATTTAATAAATTATATAGCTCATCATACATCATCTCCAAACCTTGACCACCTACATCTGAATGTAGCAACATCTTTCTACTATGGTTAAGTACCTCAACAAAATTATGAGCTAATACCTCATTAAACTATTAATGGTATGGACAGTCCCATAGAAGAGATTTAAACCACTCCCAAGCATGATATAAGTTCTTATCTAGATTTTATTTGAAGCATATAATCTTACTGTGAAGTCTCGCAGTCTTGCCAGATAAAAAGAATTGGATGAGGAATATTCAGGAAAAGTCATCCTAGGTTATGATTTAATTACCAGCTCAGCATTCAACTACTTATTTGCTTGCCCCAATAGTGAAAAATGGAATAGTGTCAACCTCACATAATCAGTTAACATACCCCTAGGGATAAATGTGTCACTGATCTCCAAAAATTTCCTCAGGTGGACTTGTATATCTTCTCGTGAAAACCCTATAAACTATCTATAAGACCCTGCAAAATTTCTAAGCTTAATCCAGTCCTTTAAGCTTTTCAAGGGGTCCCAAACTTAGAAAATCCTAGCTAACTTTCCAAACCTAGTTTATTTTTGGCCTTCGAAGGTTGGCAATCTTATTTCGCGACCTTAATGTCCTTTAATAGCTTATAGTTTTGTTGATTCATGATCAGGAAGGTCATTAGGTGTTCCGAACAAGTTTTGGATTTTTTGGAACTCGTTTAGACCATATTTGGTGTCTCAAAATAGTGGACTAACGTGATCTTGGTGTACCGCATTGCCAATTGTGTTGGTTAACATTATTGCAGGTTGACAGAATCAAAACTACTGAGGCTTAGTGCGATCAGGGCGCGATGCATCGGGTATCGTGTCGATGCCATCGACGCACTTCATCACCAATCACGTCGATTCCCAGTTTTTATTCATTAAATAACTGCATCCTTAAAGGTAAATAGGTCATCTTGCAACGAACCAGGTCAGGCCCAAATATGAAATTGATCCCTAAATGACCTAAATATTTCATTATTCACACAAGTTTCCCCAAAATTCATCATTCTATCTCAAAAGCGAGAAACCCTAGTTCTAAAATTTAAGAACAAGGCTCAAGAATTCCTGCAAAAACCCTTAAGGATTTACGTTCTAAGGTATGTAAATGTTCATCCAAGTATACCTTTCATCCTTGAAGTCCAAAAATCTAATTTTAAATTATAAATTTTGATATTCATGTTATGGATTGATTATGAGCATGTTGATGTGTTGTATGATTCCTAAGTTGGAATCTTTAGTATGTTTTCATGATATCGTGTTAGCATATGGATTGACTTTCATGAAATCGGGTTGATTAATGTAGCCATGATGTAAAAGTGTTAACGTTCATGCCTAGGCCTAACTATATTCATTCCATGTGTATGATAAAATGCCTAAGTGAGTAGAATTGTGTTTTATGAACCCTTATTGATCTACATAATGAACTTAGGCTATAACTACATATTCAAAATGACTCCTATGCCAATGTTATGTCTTGTGATGAATTGATGGAGTGTTCATGAGACTAGATTGTGAACTTATGAAATGTTGAGATGTATTCCTATTCATGTACAAGATTGAGTATCAAGTGTATCATGAAATCCCTCAATTATTGTATTATGAATTGTTAATATTTGTTATGAACTCAAGAAGTCTCATGTCCTATTTATTTTTATGCTATCAAGTACTGGGGGTATTCAATACCTGATAATTTAGTTGTGTGCCTAGAGCCAGTGTCAGTTTCAAGATAATCTTAGTCACGCCTTGATCGGTAGTATTCTCAGTAAGTTTTAGAACTCAGTAGAATTCAATTAGTTACATGACTCAGGAAAACTCAGTAATCTCATGAACTCAGTTAGTTAACAAAATTTAGTAATATTCCGCTAGTCCATGGAACTCAGTGAACTCAGTCCAATTCATCTCAGTATAATCAGTTCAATGTCTATTCAGTTGAGAGTAGGATTCAGCACCAAGCGAACCCAAGGATGAAGGCACACATTGACAGTAGAGGGTGTGGCCCTTAGAAGAAATCCTTGCGTCAAGAACTATGTAGCCAACATAGGTTGATACATCAACAATAACAATTGAGGGTTGATAAGGTGGATTAAAACTCCCAGTTGTGGGTCCCACCATTCTCTTTTGGAGACACAGCCAGATAAAGGTCACTCATATCTTGTCTTTATCAGTGGCGCGGTATTGACACCCTTCTAATTGGGGTTATAGATTGGACCCCAACTCAGCTATATTGCTTTATTTGGGGCATATCGGTTATATGACTACCTCCCACAGTCTCAGTCTTAGTAATAGAACTCAGATAGTTCTACAAATTTTAGGACTGTCAGATACAGTCACTCAGTTCAGTATGGAACTCAACTAGTTCTATCAGAATCAGGACTGTCAGATACAGTCACCTAGTATCAGTTATATTAGTTATTAGTAATCCATGTTATCAGTAAAACTCAGTATTCAAAATTCTCATGATTTCAGTTACAATCTATATAGTCATGCATGTGTTCTCATTCAGTTATTCTCATAATATTCAGTCAGATATAGTTCATACATATGAACCCTTGAATTCAACCTTACCTCACTTTGTGTACCAGTACATTCACACGTACTGACGCATACTTTTCTTTTGTACTATGGTGTTTTATACCATAGGTTCAGACATACGAGATCCAGAGCATCCTTAGCAGTTCATATTCAGCCAGCAGTAGTAGATTGCAGTGAGTCCTCATCATTCGAGGATACCATGATTATTTTATTATTACAGTTCAGTTTTCAGTAGATGGAGTTAGTTGGGGATATGTCCCATTAACTTCTTATTCAGAAAGTTTAAAGGCATTCAGACTAGATGTTCGACTATAGCATGTTCAGACAGTTATTTCAGTTTTGGTATTGTTAAACCGCATTATCAGTTATGTTTCAGTTTTGAACCTTATGGAATTTCAGCCCATTATTCCTCATATTCAGTATCATTATACATTTGTTGCAGCAGGTACTATTCATAGGTTAGCTAGTGGTCCTTCAATATTGTTAGTACCGTGTAGCATCTGGGGTACCAGACTCGGGGCATTACACTATCCACTTCTGATCAAAAGCTGCATCATATTCTGTGAAAGCTTAAAATTACCTCCAGTAGTCAATTTTTGTAAAAGGGAGGTCAAATTTGTTAGAAGTGGGATTGCCATTTCTCTAACTATCCTGCGGGCTAGTTGTTCTTCAACCATGATAGTAGGATTATATTGATTTTTTTCAATTTATGAAATACGAGGGAGAAGGATTTCTTCTCTCCTTCATTGATGAAAGCGTTGCTCAGGTTCGGGCCTTGGTTCAACTAATTCCCGATCCCTTGCCAGCTTACTACGTTGAAAACCTGTTTCCTGTAAATACAAAGCCAAGATCAAGAGTAAAGTACCAAAGTAATTTCATAAAGCAAAACTAAAAATAAAACAGTTTCCAAATTATAAGTCACCGGCAACAGCGCCAAAAACTTGACAGCGCCCAAGCGCATACGCAAGTGTAAGTGGTTTACCAAGTAGTATAGTGGCCTTAAAGAAAGCCAAGTATAAATCCCACAGAGACTTGTTAAAAAACTATCAAACTCTAATTCACTTATTAAGATTAACTTGATGCGAAGTAAAAAAAAAGAGTTTGGAGATTTGTAAAACTAAACGTAAAGTAAATGATGCATCAAATAAAAGACTTGTGACAATCAATAAAGTAAAGCTCAGAGTTAAAGTCCTTCGAACAATCATACTAAGTTATTGAACTTCATTCTTAAGCTGCTTACCTTGGTTGTTGATTTGTAAGGTTTATCGCCTGATCATGGTATCCAAATCTCTAATCGTCTACCTAACTTAAACATTACAGCTACATCGTTGAATGGGGATATAATAATACAATTAGGTTCTTAAAGCTATCATTCTAAATGTGAACCAAGCAAGGCTTGTAGGTACATCCCTATCCTAGATTCTAATTCCTTATTTCATAAAGGAATAAGAGCCTTACTTTGTTTATCCCTACATTTTATCTTCATATTCCCCCTCCCGATATCAAAAGATTGACAATATGTGTATTCTAAGGTTAGAAACCTTTTCAAATAATTAAAACAAGGATAATAAAATAACCAAATATGATATTCAAATCAACGAACTTAATAAAAAATGATAGTAGTCATGTTCTTTGCTTTAACCCCGAAAAGGGGGTGTTTTGCCACTAATCGACATAATCATGATCCAAGGAATTGAATACATAATCAAATCTATTAAAAAGATAAATTTTAATAATAAAAACCCTAATTAAAGTATTTTCAGCCCCTCACAATGCTCCAATACATCCAAAGGTCTTAAACAAAGTGTATAAGAGGTGTATTTATAGTAAAAACTACGCCTAGGTCGTGTATGAAGAGGGGGCGTCGCGAGCTGTATTGCACCTCACTAGTTGAGGCATCGTGAGCTGTATTTAACCTCTCCAATGGAGGTTAAATGGGATATAGTGCACTGCAATAGCTGGGGCATCTAGGGCATATCGCCTCCACTCACTGGAATTGGCCAATTGCTCTAATATTTGTCTATGTGTTCCACCGATTCTCCTCTTGCCTCGTGGTGGTGTTTTTCCTTGGTTTTCAGATTTTATATCATAAAAATATCATATATGTTAACTCATCAAGAATCCTACAATATCAAACACCACACATTAGAGTGCGACACAACACAACCTCAACAATAGCAAACTAGAAACTCAATCGAAGCACTAGTCTTGACCACTTTATGCTTTAACTTATTGTTGACTCATGGCAAATTTAAATTGAACTTTGAAAACTATAAACAAGTTGTTCCACATTATATTAAAACCATTAAGAACTCATTTAACACCTTAGAATCCATCACGGTAGACTATAACAACACCTAACTCATGCTAGTAAAATTAGTTTTCTTGCCTAAACTCTAATTGAACAATTTAAGTTCAAACTTATTTGTAAACACTTCTAAACATTATAATTACATATTTAAACATTTAAATGCTTATTTATATCATCATTCACTCATTAAGCACATGAATTATCCTCAAAACAAGGCTAAATAGGCTAGGATAATGATACTAAAGTGCATAAATACACCCAACATCACATGCAAACATGTTAAGTTGAGGGTGCTGATGTTCTATGGTTTCATGGAACTTTCAATACTTAAAATCAGAAAATATGCTAGTACATAGGTTTGTTTTGGTAAGTATGGTGTATTTTTGTGTATATTTTATAGGGAACTAGGTTTTGTAGCTGAAAATAAAGAAAAAAGTTAATATTATAGAAGAGCATCACTTATAATTCCATTTACAGCACGTAAGTCCCACCTACGACCCATAAGTGGCTTGTCATATGTTTTAGAGTAGAAAACTCTAGAGGACCGAGAAGTGAAATATTTAGCCTTTTAGTTATGAAGGGTCACCTACGGCTTGTAGGTACCACTTGCAGTGTTGTAGGTACCTGTGTAAATTTCATAGAAGCTAATTTTGAAAGAGTCTTCTGGTACCTATGATGAGGTAACTTATGAGACGTAAGTACCACCTACGCCCCGTAGGTACCAGTGCAAAAGAGATGCTACAGAATTGAAGTTTCTTGTCATCTACTATGATCACCTACATGGCGTATGTGCCATTTACAAGCTTTAAGTGGCCATTGAATTAGTTTTTCCTGTACATTTTTGGTTCATATTTTTAGGGTTTTTATGTACTCAATAAATACTCTTTTAATCTTTTTTAGTCAGTTTATGCACTCATATTATTCACAAACATAAATTGATTTTAAGATTGACTTTTGATCTTAGAATTCTTGTGTTCTAGGTTTATTATTGATTAGTTAATTTGAGACTTTGGGTTTTATTCTTCCATTGTTATCACATTAATTCTATGATTTATTTATTGAATTTCATCGCGTTTCTTGAAAATATGAGAGGCTAAATCCCTTTGCTAGGGTTGTGGGAACTCTGGCAGAATAACAAAGTAGGGGAAGTGATACAATAATAATGGATGCCTTAGCTTTTGACGACATCATTCAAATTCACTATATAAAGAATCAAGCTTTGGTCGCATGGAGGGCATGGGATCATACTTGGAGGGGACGTTTTGAGCCTACCATTGATCAAATCGAGTGTGGAAGATTGCTTAGAGCCTAGAAGAATTAAGGACTCTCGGGTTTGGACCACCTTTGTTGGTTCATGGTTTTGGTTTCCTTTACTAAGGGCATTTTGGTCACTTATCCTTAAAGGCATTTTGGACAATTCATATTGTCTTCCAACACACAAAGGCAACCCTTGGTCATTAAGGGTAATGTGGTCTTTTCATCTACTTTTGTAATATACTATAAGTAGTACATTTTAGGTCTTTTCTCTTTAGTTTATGAAAGATGAAAGATTGAAACATTAAAAATCCTCTCTCTTGAGAGTAGAACACTTAGTCTTAGTTAGGGCTTGAAAAAGCTAGTATTGATCTTTGCTTGGAAACGGTGGATCTTAAGGTGAGTTGATTCCCTTGGAGGTCACCGTAATAGTATGGTTTTAATTATTACATTCATTAGGGGTTTTTGAGTTTAATACACTCTTTAGTTCTTAATCTTGTAATAATCTTTTGTTGTTGTCATCTTGTGTAGTGGACTATTTTTGGTCCTTTATTGAATCCAAACTTGTGCTATTGTTATTCATCTTGTTCCTCACATTTTGTAGCTCTTTTTGGTGTTATATGCACCATTGTATCTTGTATTTTTCTTGTTGATAGCGAATCCGAGAGTGGTCTCCATCTTGGTCCTCGATCCTTAAGATTGTGGACTGATTTGGAGTGTGTTTCGTGCCTTCCGCTGTCATTATTGTATAATTTGGTATCAAAGCATGGCTTGATCTTGTTCCTAAAAGATCAAATCTTGAGCTAGCTCACTTGAAAAAACAAAAAAAAAATGAATCTGAAAATTCCAGAAAAAATAACAATCTGTCCATTTTGTGTTCTTGGCCGAAAATTGTGTTCTTGTGGTGTTCTTGGCCGAGATTTAATCTTGAGTGTCTAGAAGTATTTTATTTGTCTTGTTTGTTTGGGGTGTTAGTTTTTTTCTTCACTAACACTTTGAGTCGATCTAGATTTGAGCTTTAAAGATTGATGTAAATGTGAACAAGTAAGGTCGTGTGGTAGACATTGTTGTTGAGAAACTTAACTTGGCCATGTGTGTGGTTGTTGTTGTTGAAAAGAGTATTATTGTTGTTCTTGAAGTTCTTCGGAACCTTTATCTCTTGTTAAAAAAAGGGAAATGCAACACTAAAGAGACTTGGCCATTGTCAGTTGTTTTGTAGTCTTAGCAGTGTGAAAACATTATTGTCTTGGAGTTGGCCGTGTGGTTGTATTGTGGATCATGGTAATTATTTTTTATTGCTCTTGGTGATTTTTGAAGTGTTCTTTATGTTCTTCCCAACCTTCATACCTTGTTAAAATAAAGTGAATGCTAGATCTATAAAGGTGAAGTGAAAAAGGTGAAGAATTGTTAGGCTTGAAACACCCCCAACCACCAAAAAACTTTACATCACATATCAACCACTTTCCATGAAACAAGGGTCCATGTTTAAAGGAGAAGTACAAGAAAAAGTCAAGTCTTGAAAATTGAAAAAGGCTCCAAGACTTATTTTCCCTCCTAAAACAAATTCCACCAATCTAAATTAATTTTTGACCAAGACTTGAAACTTTGAGAATAACCACTTGATAAAACCAAACCAATACGTGGCTGCCACATCATCACTGCTACTGTTCATGCAATATTTTTGAGCTCAAAATTTTAGATTCTTAGTTTCATCTTTTTGTTTCATTACTTTCATGTCTTGATTCTAGAATTAATTAACAACTAGTAATCACCTACTTAATTGTAGATTAATTAATGAATCCGTTTCTCGTGTCTTCATTATTTATATGCTTTTCTCATTTTTAACTCATAGTAACTTCTTTATTTCAAGTTCGTAAGTAAATTTTGTTTTGTTTATTGAGTCGATCAAGCAAGAATCCATTCCAGCCGCCAAGTAGAATTGACATCTTATTGACTACCGGAGTATAAGCAACTTTCAATATTCGCCGCTCCAATTGTGAGGATCACAAAAGTGAGTGAATACGAGTGTTGGTGAGAAGATTTTACTACTAATCTTGTTTGTTCATTTTGTAGGTTCAAAAGGTTATATAAGGGGAATATATCTTCGATAGCTGGGGATTATTGTGACTACAACATGGGATACTATGGTTGTAGTGAGGGATTTTATGGCTACAAAGTTGAGAGAGATTGCGGAGGCTATGAAAATAGCAATGATCGAAACTTGGGCAGATTTGAAAGTTACTATTTTGAGGGAGAAAATAAGGTGAATGAAGTGCCTAGTGCTTATGGTGACTTTGGAGATGATGTAGGACCTCGTGATGGATCTTATGATGACGTTGGGGCATTTGAGGAGTCCTACACTTCTCACTCCAAACCAAGATTTGGTGTTAGGTATAAACCTTTCGTTCACAAAGCTTATGAGAGCTATGATGAGAGTACACATGAGGAGTGTGAAGATTTATATTCTCCACCTTGTAGTACTTCTTATCAATATTGATATAGTGTGAATCATTATACTAGCTCTAGTGGAGGTTGTTCAACGAGAAGAAGAGGGTATGCATCTCCAAAACCAAGGGATACTTGTGTCCTTTACAATGTTGATCTAGGAAGGAGTGCACACTCCGGAAAGGTGACCATTTATGGATACCAGGGTTGCCTCGTTGTGTTAAATGAAAGGTACTATAGAAACTACATCGTTCCATCCATGATTAACTACTTCAGGTTAGTTTGCAAGCCTTTACTTGTTCCATACTTCTTGGATGGATTTAAGGTTACCAAGAGGGTCAAAGTTGTCTTCTTCCAATTTGAGTACCATGAGGAGGTGTGGTATGATATTATTCCATTGACATATGGTCATGTATGCTTAGGTGCCGATTGGTTTGCACAACATAGAGTTCCAAATGTCCAAAATTGGCCTAATGTTGTAAGAGACCAGTGGGGAAATCACCTCATGACATACATGCTGCCCGAGCTACAAAGAGAAGTGAATACTTACTCTAATATGAATGCTTATGAGAGACAAAATATTGATAGGAGTAAGGGTGTGCAAGGTGGTAATCCGAGAGTGGAAAAAGGAAAGGTTTTGTGGAGCAAAGCAAAGGGATTGCCACCAAACCGAGCTAACATTGTTTGTCCTTCTATTTCTAAGGACATTTGTGTAGGTACCGACATGGCAAGTGATGGAGAGCAATGCTAAAGTGAAGTTTCTTCCCAAACTTATGGAGGACCTTCACAACACGGCAAAGAAGAGTCGACTTAAGAACTTCAAGGTAAAATAGCTAACTCTTACACTTTTGTACATGTGAATGATAATTGTGTGGCTAGTAGCCCATTGAGTGTAAGTAGTAACTTACTTATTTATGAGTATAACGATTCTTTTCCTTTTTTTAATGATGTACATATTATGAGTGTGGATACACTAGTTGATCCTATTGATGATCAAATTGACTCTTCTTGTAAGATCAATTTATATCCACCTAGTGTTGAAGCCTATATGTTAAACGGAAGTACATTGTCTTGCGTAATTGGTGTTGATCAACCTATTTGTGAAAATTTTCCACCACTTGAGTATGTGTGTGATGTGATTAATTGAAATCAAGTTAGTGAAGTATTTGAAAAAGTTGGTCAACAAAAGGAGAGTGAACCGAGAGCTATTCTTGGGATAATCTTGTACTTGAAATCTCTTTAAAATGTGATATTGAGCTTTTAAAGAGTGTTGAATGTGTTTGTTCCAAATCTTCCTGTGAAATAGATCATGCTCTCTTTAGGTATAATGTCTTATTTGAAGATGATATAAACACACCTAATGAGCCTAGTGATGAAAATGAAGGTATAGCTTGCCTTGGAAGCTATAGATAATATACTAACCCATTATGGTGTGACAACATTCCTCCTAAAGATGGAAATCTCTTTTTGAAAGACGAGAGTACTCTTAAGGATAAGGAATGTGTAGTCCTTCTTGAAAACCCGATGACAAAGGTGTCATTGACTCCTTGGGGTAATGTTCATAAATGTGCATCCTTGTTTCACAAACTTGCTCCTAAATTGCATGAATTCCAATTTGTGGATGCCAAGTTGCCTAGTTGTTTAAAGAAAAGAATGTGTATTTGTTTAAATATTTATTCTTCACCCATTAATTCCTTTGCATGCGATTCTTTCCTATACCACCTCTTTGCCTATGATGATATCCATGCTAGGTTTGGATTCTTTTTATATCATGGAAGGAAGTTTATTGGTCTGTCCATGTGTGTGTGAGATAATGCTAGATGGATTTTATGGACTTTAGAATCAATCGAAACACCCCCGTTGGTGTGGTCTTTTGACAAGATAAAGAAGCAATGGTGTCTTATGGATCATAAGATGAAGGAAGTTCTACCTTGTGGATTATTTGATGCTATTAGGACCTTTGTAGTTTCTTTATCTCTTGGTGATTCCCGTAACCAAATCCTTTGTGCACCTTTTATTGAGATTTTTATATTTAATTCAAAAAATCCTTGGTTATATTGAAAATATGTACAACCTTGGTATGTTGAGATAATTTGTTGTGCTAAACCTAACCCTCATGCCATGAGGAGTTTGTATTTGTTTGCCCTCTCTTCAGTTTTGCAAGGTTTGGATTCGAGGTCGAATCCTTTTAAAGAAGAGGACGATGATACAAGAATAATGGCCGCCTTAGCTTTTGACAACATCATTCAAAGTCACTATGTGAAGAATCAAGCTTTGGTCGCATGGAGGGCACGGGATCATACTTGGAGGGGATGTTTTGAGCCTACCATTGATCAAACCCGAGTGCGGAATATTGCTTGGAGCCTTGAAGACTTAAGGACTCTCTAGTTTGGACCACCTTTGTTAGTTCACGGTTTTGGTTCCCTTTACTAAGGGAATTTTGGTCACTTAGCCTTAAGGGTATTTTGGACAATTCATATTGTCTTCCAATACACAAAGGTCACCCTTGGTCATTAAAGGTAATGTGGTCGTTTTATCTACTTTTGTAATATACTATAAGTAGTACATTTTAGGTCTTTTCCCTTTAGTTTATGAAAGATGAAAGATTGAAACATTAAAAATCCTCTCTCTTGTGAGTAGAACACTTAGTCTTAGTTAGGGCTTGGAAATACTAGTATTGATCTTTGCTTGGAAATGGTGGATCTTGAGGTGATTTGATTCCCTTGGCGGTCACCGTAAGAGTGTGGTTTTGATTATTACATTCATTAGGGGTTTTTGAGTTTAATACACTCTTTAGTTCTTAATATTGTAATAATCTTGGTCTCACTATCTATCCTTTACTTTTGTTGTTGTCATCTTGTGTAGTGGACTGTTTTGGGACCTTTATTGAATCCAAAACTTATATTATTGTTATTCATACTGTTCCTCATGTTTTGTAGCTCTTTTTGGTGTTATATACACTATTGTATCTTGTATTTTTCTTGTTGATAGCGAATCCGAGAGTCGTGTCCATCTTGGTCCTCGGATCCTTAAGATTGTGGACTGATTTGGAGTGTGTTTCGTGCCTTCCATTGTCATTCTTGTATCTGGAAGTGTGAGGTTCTTCTATATCATTGTTTACACTTACATTGTGATCTTTTTTGGTTTAATTTTTTTGTTAGGCGGTGGCCAACACTGATAACCCACCTATATTCAAGATTGTCTTCACAAGAGAAATTAAGACTGGAAAAAAAGGATTACGATAGTGATTTGAGGCTATCAACCCTCGTCTAATAACTTGATACTCAAAAGGTGATAGTTAAAATGGGATTAAAGACAAGGTTTAATAAGGAGACACCCTGAGATTCAAAAGGTGAATGGTGAGATTTACCAAAACGTTCACAAAATTGTTGATGATACCAAGCTTGTCAGATGCTGCATATGTGGCGGTGATATAGTTGAATTGAGCACGATAAATCTACGGAGTTAGGAAGCTAGGGGAACACTATCCTAGTTTTTATCTCAGATCGGAGGTATTTAGGACTTGTTACTTTTTAATATTTACTATAGATTCCCCCCATTTACTTTTCAAAACTTTTGGCTTCTTCAGAAGGTTTGTGAGATAGATGTGACCTATTCCATATGGGATCGATCCCAACCTAGTTGAGTTACTATAATTTGACGGCGAATGCTTTGTATCTTCTTGGAGGATATTGTTTGGGTAACATCACCTATATCTACTCCTCTATCATCCTTCCACATCTTGTACCAAGTCTGTGCCACTCCTTTTAACTAATAACCAACTAAATCTGCACTCTTAATTAGAGTGATACACATAATTTGGGTGACCTTCTGAACATCACTAATAAAATCCTACAAATCCTTCTCCACCTTTGAACTATAAAACTCTAAAGGATTCATTCAAGTGAAATCAAGAAACTTCACTACTATATTCTCATTCGGATTGACCTATGAAATAGTCAATAAATTGACCTAAGTGTTCATTCTTGAGCAAGCGCCAAAAAAGTATCCCTAAACTTAGCATGAGAGATTTTTTTATTCAAAGGGTTTACTGGAGGTGGTGGAGCTTGCTAATTTCCATTTCCATTTCTCCTTTTAGTGGCTCTTCTAAGAGGCATTTTCACTATTAAATCATAGATCATGAGTTAGAATAAAACTTAATAGATCTCACACTATATTATCATAAAATAAGTGAAACTTTCCTAAAATATTTCATAGCCTCTCACTCATAAGTGTGATGTACTTCACATTCATGAACAAGACTCTACTTAGTGTGGATTTAAGATACTATAGGACACTTTAAACCTGATGCTCTAATACTAAGTTTGTCACGATTTGAGACTACCACTAGTCACAAAGCGATGCTTAGAGCCATAAGTGACCCCAAGCTAACCCATGGCCTGACATAACACTAAGAAAACTTGACATAACTGAATAATACTAAGTGAAATCTAAAATTTGAATGATAAGATAATAATCAAAATGAAAACCAATATGAGAATTTTCTAACATAACTATAAAGTTGAAAATCTATAATAAAGATGAGTTATTGGGAAAACCCCCAACTAACTCTATCTATCTAAGAACTAAAATGACTAAAATAAATAAATAATAATAAGTCTCATCCTCAAAAGATGAGGACTCACCACACTCTGATGTTGAGATGAGTACGGGATTATGCTAACTGCAAGTTGGATATTGTGCATCTGAACCTATATTATAACATAACATAGCACAAAGAAAGTATGTAGTCATTACTTTAAATGTACCGACTATGTGAGATATGCCCTACACTATATAAAGCTAAACATACTTCAAATAAGAGACTAAATCAAACATGGAACCGATGAATATGAGATAATGATGATCAAATAAATAATCCTATAATTGATAAATATTGTACTAAATAAACTGAATATAATATTTGAGTCTGAACTATGGTAGATACTATTAAGAAACATACTCCATCTGAGCTAAACGAGGCCCAATTTGTAACCCCAACCATGAGGGTGCTCTTTATCTAGCTAGGGGCATAAACACTGACTAATGTGTATCCACCAAACTGATGTCCGAAAGGACTAAGGTTTCAGCCTAATCTAGCAGCCCCTTTAAAGCATATAGTGACAATGTAGTTCTATGACTTAGAGACTTCTATTAAAGGGTTATACCGAATAATAGGTGGACCTTCATCCCTGTGTCCGATTGATGCTAAGTACTACTGCCAACTAAAATAAACGGTTGTACTAAGTAGTTTAATAATGTTAATATTCTGAGGCTAAATAATAAATATATTGTCTAAAAGAATTCTAGAATTTGTGAAATTAAAGGACTGAATATTAAATTAACCATTTATGGAATGCTAAGTCATTAGGTGTTCATAACCGATCATCATTGAAGAATTAAATTATTCATGACAATTTCTAAGCCTTTAGAATGGAATATGATTTCATAGAGTTCAAGTCCAAATGCAAGTCTAGAAAAGTGTCGAATTTCATGAAAGACGTGTATTTATAGTCTACTAATCATAAGGAAACTGAAATATAACAAAACAATGCTTTTATAGCAAAATCTTAATTTCTAAATACTGAATCTTATGAGAAATTGAGTTTATTTACGGACCAAATATGTGAAAGGATACCCATTGATAAAATCTCATATACCTTGAAGTGAAAACCTTACTAAAATCTTGAACTTGAAGCCTGAAGATATGATACAAGAACCAACATATAACTTAAAAAAAAAACTACTAGAGTCTGAAAACAACACACAAACTAAAGAGAATAAGATGAGATGAAGAAGAACACAAAAACACACACATTGGATTTAGCACTAAAAGAAAAGAAATTGCATTAAGGTAAAGGATAACTAGTGAGACATACACCAACACTAATGAACATCACTAAGGTGTGTATCAAACACCAAGACATACGACACCAATAATGGATAACACCATTCTCTTACGTGAACACAAAGGGAACAATGTCCTTAAGCACCCACCTTTCTTACCAAAATGTCAACACAAGGTTAACCCTAGTTTCAATTCTCTTTTCCAAGAGCTACAACTACAATATGAGAGTATCACTCAAAAATTCATCAAAACTAATAAAAATAAAAGCTAAATTTTCTATTTATAATATTACAAAATAATGAATAAAATGCCCTTAATGAGGGCTTAAGAAAAGGCGCCCCTTGAGTATTGACTTATGAAGTATAAAGTTAATCTTACCCTTAATTAATAGGTGCCTATGTGATGTAAGGATGTAGTTAATTCATGGCTCTTCTTCACATATCAACAAGTACCCTCCCTTGGCCATTTATATGACACTTTCACACGCCTTCATTTGCATGAACAAGGCTTGAAGATATTGTAACTCCTTGGATTGACTTCGAGTGAAAGGTTTTGAGGGCTTGACACTTACATCATCCTCTCCATCTTGAAGAGAGTTTGACCTTAAACTCATGGGCTCCTCAATCTCAAGAGTGCCTACGGGTAAAAGATCAAAAACATTGAAAGTGGAATGTACTTGGTAATTCGGTGGTAGATCAACCTTGTATGCATTGTCATTGATTCTTTCAAGTACTTGAAATGGTCCATTTTCCCGTGGCATAAGCTTAGCCTTCCTTTGATTTAGAAATTGCTCCTTCCTTAGGTGAACCCATACCCAATCTTCGTGTTCAAGCACAAGTCACCTTATCTCTTTGTTTGATCTTTTTACAACTTCTTGATTCCTCTTTTCAAGTTGGCCTCTCACCTTATCATGCATCCTTTTTATAGATTCATTTTTCTTGCTTCCATCTAGACTTATCATAAGATCACTAGACAAAGGAGTGAGATCTAAGGGGGTAAGGGGATTCATGCCATAAACACACTTAAAGGGAGTCATACCCGTGCTTGAGTAAATAACCCAATTATATGCAAATTCCACCAAGGATAAATGATCTTCTCATGAAGCCATTTTACCTTTAACCATGGAATGTAACATAGAACCTAAGGTCCTATTCACTACTTCCTTTTGTCCATTAGTTCATGGGTGGCAAGAGGTTGAGAATAGTAACTTTGTACCAATCCTACCCTATATTCACTTCAAAAAAAGACTTAGGAACTTGGAGTACCTATCACTCACAATGAAACTTGGAATCACATGTTGTAATGCCCGGCAAAATCCTCTTCTAGTCTGAGCCTTAGAGCGTATTGGTCAAGCAAAAATCCAAGTCAAAATGTTTCATAAATATCCTTCCAAGTATGAAATACTTTGAATTGTATGGGAATCAATTTGAGCATGAATTATGATCATAGATGTCCCCTAACACATAGACGACTGGAAAGTTTTCCTATCGTTCAAGTTTTAGTGATCGTCAAAATTTGGGTCAACTTCAATCGACCATAACTCTTTGTATATATCTAATTAGAGGACCTACTATATATCAAATGAAAGCTCTTTGAATTATCTTTCCAACTATACCAATTTCGTCTAAAAATGATATCGGAGCAAAGAATTATGCTTATTTTACTCTAACATATCAAGCTGGAAAATGTGTGACGACATTTTTGACGGCCCGTCACATTTCTGACGACGTTTCTGATGGTCTGTAACATTTATGATGACATCGTCAGCCTTAAGTGGAAAATCATAAAATCCACCCTTTTGTGACGACATTTTGTGACGGCCTATCACAGGCTTGACGGCCTGTCGCAAATATCGTCAGCCATTTTTTTAGCGATTTGGAGACATTTTTGCAAAAGTATTTTGGTCATTTCCCACCTTTTGTGAGCCTCTATAAATATGAGAACCCACTTCCAAAACCCAAATTTCATCATTTTTCTCTTCCAATTCTCTCAAGAATATCTAATTAGGGTTTCATCAAGAACCCTAATCTTCCAAAATTCATCCATAAATCTTCAAGGTTTCTTAAAGAATCAAGTTCCTCATAGTGTGGGCTTCAAGAATTATTTATTACAAGTTCAGATAGAGTCTCAAGTATTAGGATTCATCCAATTTCAAAGATTAAGGTATGTAGATGTTGATTCTTGGGTCCTTTTCATCCAAGAAACTCAAGAACCCTTTTTAAAACTAAAAGATTTTTTTATGTTTATGAGTTGTTAATGATTTGTATGAGCTTAAATTAATGTTTAATGTGTTTTTGAGTTTTTATTTATGTTTTCCTACAAAATTTATGAGCTTTGATCCTAGTATGTGGAATTCATGTGATGTTTGTGATAGACCTTCTTGAAGTTATTTTCTATGTGATGTGCTCATGACTTTTAGGTGTAGAAATGGTTGAATAAGTGAAGCATGTCCCCCATAGGTTTGATAAAGAACTTAGGTGAAGTATAAGGTCCATTATAGTATGTTGAATAGGAAACCCAAATTCTAAGTTAGTTTGTGCTTAGTGTTTGATAAAATGCCCAAGTGAATGAATTATTCCATGGTAGTAGGATATTCCCAAATAAGTGTGACCCCATGCATGTCTAGTGTTTTGTTAAAGGACCTTAGTGAACAAGTAGAGAGGTGATAGTACTAAATTCTCCAATTATGTGCTCTATATATATATTCAGTTTTTAATACATGTCAAGTGGTTAGCAAGTAAGTTCTGACATGATAGTAAGAAGTTTCCCCAAGCTATGTGATATCTAAACACATGACAAGACTGATATAGGTATGAAATAGCTGAGGTAAAACCTTGTTGAATGGAGTAAGGTCTAGCAGCACATTTCCCCTACATTATTATATGATTATGTTTCCGAGAAGCTTAAAGTAACCCCTTGGAGACTATGATGATGAATAGGCGTTTATGATTCCTAATTACTTGAGAGATATGTTAATGATTGAGAAGATGCTTTAAAGATTATGATGATGCATGAATGATTATGATGATACATGAATGATTGTGATGATGAATGAATAATTATGCTTTACTTTTATGCTATCAAGTCCTGGAGGTATTTATACTCGACAATAAAGTTTTTGTCTAGAGCCCGTGTCAGTTTCTCGATAATTTCAGTCGATCCATGATTCTCAAAACTCAAGGAATTATAGAACTCTGTATCCTTAGACAAGTGCAGAACTTAAGAAAGCTCAGTAATCTCAATTATCTTTGTAATCTTTGTATCGCTAGTAATCTAGCCTCAGTCTTGTAATCAGCTCAGATCTAATAATATTCAAGTGATGTAATTCTAATCTCAGAAGCAATTCTAGTGATCTATTCAATCTCTGTACCGTCAGTCAAATACCATGATTCGATATCTTTTCCTTTAAATACGAAACTAAGTAATCTCAGCATAACTCAGTCAGATCTTTTGAGAAACATAATCAGTATCAGATTCAATTCAGTTATGTTCAGTTAAGATTTCAGTTCAGGGTCTTTCAGTTGAGAGTAGAAGCTAGCATTGAGTGAGGGAAGGATGGCAGCTCTCCCGTCAGAGAGCCTAAGTTGTTTGGAGCAATACCTAAACTCCAAAACTACATAGCCAGCACAGGATGCAGGAGTCTCCCGTCAATAGACGTTGTCACCATTAGAGAGGTTTGACTATTATATTGCCTCAGGCCGACTTTCTGTGAGGTTCATCCTGTCAGAGAGGTTTGACCAGAGAGGTCTTTACCCGTGGCATGGTATGGACAACCTTCTAGCTGGGGTTACAGGTTGTACCCCACCTGTGGTAGGTTGGGGTATGTTGGGTAAGTAACTACTTCCCACAGTTGCAATTTCAGTAGTGATCTTCAAAAATCAGGACTGTATGGTACAGTCGTCTATCTCAGGGAGGAACTCAGATAGTTCCACTGATTCATGGACCATCCCATCAGATAGTGTTGGTCTCATATACAGATGCTTATTATCTTATCATATCTATAGATCTCTTTTCAGATAGGCTTGATCTCCATCTCAGATTCTATTATGTATTTTTGTTGTCAGATTTGGACATGATCATAGTTCTTATCATTGATAATCGCTTCCAAAATAATCTATGAGAAAAATTGATCCCTAATTCTGTTAGTCAAAAGCAGTAAGCTCAGAGTTCAGTCCTTGATGTAAGTACATCCAAATCCTTAGTTATCAGTATCAGATGAGTCAGTGATTCAGTATCTCAGTTTTAGTAGTCAATTCAGTCTGTAGTAAGTTGGTATCCGAGTTTCAGTATCTAGAGTTGTGATAATTATGTTCATATTTTGTGCATTCATGTATGTGTTCTCATGCGGCATCTTCATAATTATTCAGTTTAGATATCGTGCATACATGAGCCTTTGCATTAGCCTACCTCGTCTACATACTCAGTACATTCCTATACTGACGCATTTGCGCTATGGTATTTTATTTGGCACCATAGGTTTAGAAGCACAGGATCCAAAGTATTCTTAGCAGTTCAGTCCCAGTCAGCAACAGTAGCAGTGAGCCCTCTTCTTTCGAGGATGAATCTCAGTTTACTATTATTGTTTTAGACTTTATTTATTTTCAATTGATGGAGTTAGTTGGGGACCTGTCCCATCAACTCCATAGTTCAGACAGTTTAGAGGCTTTTCAGACAGATGTATTAGTATTCAGTTTTCTGTATTATGAGTATTCATAGATGTGTTGAACCTTGTGGCTAGTTTCCATATTTATTTCAGATATTATGTTGTGTACAGGTACAGATATCAGTAAAGGGTTAGCTTGTGGTCCTTCGGGGTCATAAGCACCGTGTGACATCTCGAGATAGGATCTCGGGGCGTTACAAAATTGGTATTAGAGCCTAAGGTTCAAGAGTTTCTGAGGGAGTCTGAAAAGCCACATCTAGTAGTCTTGTGCATGGGTGTGTAGCATGCCATATTTATGTACACGAGGCTACAGGATGTTCTTAGCAGTATTTTCCCTTCTTTTAGTGATCATTTCATATGAGTGAGAATGAGCTTAAGTTGATCCTCAGTCTAATCCACTTCATTCTTTCATTACAGAGTATGCCTCCTCGCAGAGATTTTCTCCATGGGGTCGATGATCAGCCCCCTCAGCTAGTAGATCCTAAAAATGAAAGTGTGTCATATGCAGAGTTTTGAGAAGCTTTCCAGGCGCTAGCCCAGGTAGTGACTAATATTTATGGCAACCGTCAGGCTGTAGTCCCACCTCAGTAAGATGGGAATTCTACCGCAGCTAGGATTAGAAGCTTCATGAAAATGAACCCGCCCGAATTCTTTGGTTCAGTAGTAGGTGAGGACCCATAATTTTTTCTAGAGAAGGTAAAAAAGATCACCCAGATTATGCATGTTTCTAAGGAGGAGAGTTTTGAGTTAGCATCTTATAGGTTGAAAGATATTACTCATGATTAGGTAGTGATGTAGGATAAAAGTAGAGGGGAGAATGCAGCTCCCGTGACTTGGTTAGAGTTTCAGAGTGCCTTTCTAGATAGTTTTTTCCCGCTAGAGATGAGAGATGCTAAGGTAGAAGAGTTCCTAAACCTAAGGCAAGGTTCCATGATCGTGAAAGAGTATTGTCTTAAGTTCAACCAATTAGCTAAGTATGTTCCCGACTTGGTAGCTGACCCTAGAGCGAGTATGAGTAAATTTTTGTCTGGGGTTTCGAGTTATGTGTTGAAAGAGTATAGAACTGTCATGCTCAATAGAGATATGGATCTTTCTAGGCTAATGATTCATGCACAACAAATTGGGGTAGATAAAATAAAAGAATGAGAGAAAGTGAGTAAGAGAGCCAAGACAGGTAGTCATGGTTTCTTGCAGTCAGGGTCTCAAGGTGGTAGTAGTTCTCAGTATGGTCAGAGATTTTTAGTTCCATCTCCATCTTCAGCTAGTGTACTCGCACCTGTGTTTGGAGGTGTCAGATCTGAGGGAGTGACAATCTCCAATGCCCAAAGTAGTACTAGTGGTATTCGTACCCATCCGCATTGTGGAGAGTGTGGTAGGTGCCACCAAGGTGTGTGTAGAGATGGTAGTGATGTATGTTTTAGGCTCGCCTTGATCGGGAAGGATTCCCTAAGATAGACCCAGATATGTTATGAGCCCTTCATCTTTATGACATGCATTTTTAGATCATTTGCTCCCATTTTGAGATTATATATTAGAATAAGTCATGCATAAGTTTCAGATCTTGATCGGTCAATTATGACCCAGTCTGTAGGTGCCTCGCGCACCGCTCCAGTATTTCAGCGAAGAGTAGAAAGAGTTCAGCTTGTCAATATGTGTTCAGTCGAGTATTCCATGCATCAGATATGCATACGCAGTGTGAGAAATCTATATGTCAGTTGTTCCAGTTGCGTAGTCCTGATTTGAGATATTTCCATTTCTTGAGTAAGTTCTGTTGATCCGTATTCTCAGTCTATCAAGCGCCATTAGAGCACAAATGTTCTCAAGGGGAAGATAATGTAATGCCCCGCAAAATCCTCTTCCAGTCTGAGCTTTAGAGGGTATTTAGTAAAGCAAAAATCCGAGTTAAAATGTTTCAGAAATATCCTTCCAAGTATGAAATACTTTGAATCGTGTGGGAACCAATTTGATTATGAATTAAGATCATAGAGGTCCTCTAACTCATGGACGAGTTGAAAGCTTTCCTATAGTTCAAGTTTTAGTGACCGTCAAAATTTGGGTCAAATTCAATCAGCTATAACTCCTTATATATATCAAATTAGAGGACCTACTATATATCAAATTAAATCTCTTTGAATTATATTTCCAACGATATAAATTTTGTCCAAAATCGATATCAGAGCAAAGAGTTACGCCTATTTTACTCCAGCATGTTAGGCTGGGAAATTTGTGACGACATTTCTGACGGCCCATCACATTTCTAACGACATTTCTAATGGCCTGTCATATTTCTGATGACTTCGTCAGCCTTAAGTAGAAACTCATAAAATCCACCCTTTTGTTACGACATTTTGTGATGGCCTGTCATAAGTTTGACGGCCTATCACAAATGTCGTCAGCCCTTTTTTTCAGCAATTTAGAGACATTTTTGCAAGGGTATTTTGGTCATTTATACCTTTTGTGAGCCTCTATAAATATGAGAACCCACTTCCAAAACCCTAATTTCATCATTTTTCTCTTCTAATTCTCTCAAGAATATCAAATTAGGGTTTCACCAAGAACCCTAATCTTACAAAATTCATCCATAAATCTTCAAGGTTTCTTTAAGAATCAAGTTCCTCATAGTGTGGACTTCAAGGATCATTTATTACAAGTGCGGATAGAGTCTCAAGTATTAGGTTTCATTCAATTTCAAAGGTTAAGGTATATAGATGTTGATTCTTGGGTCCCTTTCATCCAAGAAGCTGAAGAACCCTTTTTAAAACTAAAAGATTTTTTTATGTTTATGAGTTGTTAATGATTTTTATGAGTTAAAATTGATGTTTAATGTGTTGTTGAGTTTTGATTTATGTTTGCCTACAAAATTTATGAGTTTTGACCCTAGCATGTGGAATTCATGTGATGTTTGTGATAGACCTTCTTGAAGTTGTTTTCTATGTGTTATGCTCATGACATTTGGGTGTAGAAATGGTTGAATAAGTGAAGCATGTCCCCCATAGGTTTGATAAAGAGCTTAGGTGAATCATAAGGGCCATTATAGTATGTTGAATAGGAAACCCAAATTGTGAGTTAGTTTGTGCTTAGTGTTTGATAAAACGCCCAAGTGAATGAATTATTCCATGGTAGTAGGAAATTCCCAAATAAGTGTGAACCCTTGCATGTCTAGTGTTTTGTTGAAGGGCCTTAGTGAGCAAGTGGAGAGGTGATAGTAGTAAATTCCTTAATTATATGCTCTTGATATATGTTAAGCTTTTAATACATGTCAAGTGGTTAGCAAGTAAGTTTTGACATGATAGTAAGAAGTTTCCCCAAGATATATGATATCTAAACACATGTAAAGACTGATATAGGTATGAAATAGCTGAGGTAAAACTTTGTTGAATGTAGTACGATCTAGTAGCATGTTTCCCCTACATTATTATATGATTATGTTTCTAAGATACTTAAAGTAACCCTTTGGCGACTGTGATGATTAATAAGCATCTGTTATTCCTAATTACTTGAGAGATGTGTTAATGATTGGGAAGATGCTTTAATGATTATGATGATGCATGAATGATTATGATGATACATTAATGATTGTGATGATGAATGAACGATCGTGATGATGAATGAATGATTATGCTTTACTTTTATGCTATCGAGTTCTGGGGGTATTTATACCCGACAATAGAGCTATTATCTAGAACCCGTGTTAGTTTCTCGATAATTCCAGTCGAGCCATGATTCTCAGAACTCAGGGAATTATAGAACTTTGTATCCTCAGACAAGTGCAAAACTTAAGAAAGCTCAATAATCTCAATTATCTCTGCAATCTCTGTATCACTAGTAATCTAGCCTCAATCCTATAATCAGCTCAGATCTAGTAATATTCAAGTGATACAATTCTAATCTCAGAAGCGATTCGAGTGATCTATTCAAGATCTGTACCATCAGTTAGATACCATGATTCGATATCTTTTCCGTCAGATACGGAACTAAGTAATCTCAGCATAACTCAGTCAGATCTTTTGAGAAACATGATCAGTATCAGATTTAGTTCAGTTGAGTTCAGTTAAGATTTCAATTCAAAGTCTTTCAGTTGGGAGTAGAAGATAGCACCAAGCGAGGGAAGGGATGGCGGCTCTCCCTTCAGAGAGGCTGAGTCGTTAGGAGCAATCACTGAACTCCAGAACTGCATAGCCAGTGTAGGATGTAGAAGTCTCCCATCAGTAGAGGTTGTCACCGTCAGAGATATATGACTATTATATTGCCTCAAGCCAACTTTCTGCAAGGGTCATCCCATCAGAGAGGCTTGACCAGAGAGGTATTTACCCGTGGCATGGTATGGACACCCTTCCAGCTGGGGTCACAGGTTGGACCCCACCTATGGTAGGTTGGGGCATGTCGGTTAAGTATCTACTTCCCACAGTTGTAGTTTCAGTAGCGATCTTCAGAAATCAGGACTGTGTGGTACAGCCGTCTATCTCAGTGAGGAACTCAGATAGTTCTATTAATTTATAAACCATCCCGTCAGATAGGCTTGGTCTCATATATAGATGCTTATTATCTTATCATATCTAGAGATCTCCCATCAGATAGGCTTGATCTCTATCTTAGATTTTGTTGTGTATTCTTTTTGTCAAATTTGGACATGATCATACTTCTTATCATTGATAATCACTTTCGAAATAGTCTGTTAGAAAAATTGATCTCTAATTCTATCAGTCAAAAGTAGTAAGCTCAGAGTTCAGCCCTTGATATAAGTATACCCAGATTCTCAGTTATCAGTAGCAGATGAGTCAGTGATTCAGTATCTCAGTTTTAGTAGTGAGTTTAGTCTGTAGTAAGTTGGTATCCGAGTTTCAGTAACTAGAGTTACGATAATTGTGTTCATGTTCTGTGCATTCATGTATGTGCTCTCATGCGGCATCTTCATGATTATTCAGTTTAGATATTATGCATTCATGAGCCCTTACATTAGCCTACCTCATCTACATACTCAGTACATTCCTGTACTGATACATTTGCGCTATGGTGTTTTATTTGACACTATAGGTTCAGAGGCACAGGATCCAGAGTATTCTCAGTAGTTCAATCCCAGTCAGCAGCAGTAGCAGTGAGTCTTCTTCTTTCGAGGATGAATCTAAGTTTACTATTATTATTTCAGACTTTGTTTATTTTCAGTTGACGGAGTTAGTTTGGGACCTGTCCCATCAACTCCATAGTTCAGACAGTTTTGTGGCTTTTCAGATGAATGTATTTTTATTCAGTTTTCTGTATTATGAGTATTCATAGATGTGTTGAACCTTGTGGCTAGTTTCCATATTTATTTCAGATATTATATAATGTACAGGTACAGATATTAGTAAGGGTTAGCTTGTAGTCCTTCGGGTTCATAAGCACCGTGTGACATCTTGGTATGGGATCTCAGAGCGTTACACATGTAGCTTGACAACATGTTCAATAAATAAGGAAGCTACACTAGGGGCATCCTAGATTTAGAACAAGGGATGAAATGATCCATTTTTTAGAATCTATCAAAAACAAGAAAGATGATATCCTTACCTCTCCTTGTACTTGGCAACCTTAAAACAAATCCCATGGATATGTAAATCCAAGTTCTTAGGGGAGTGGGAAGTGGGGTATACAACCCTTGAGGAAGGAGGCAAGATTTTGCACTCCAACAATCCATACATTGGCCACAAACCTTAGCAATATCTTTACGCATTTTTGGCCAATAGAATTGCTCTTCTAAGATACCGAAGGTCTTGTCAACCCCAAAATGTCTCATGATGCCATCATCATGTGCCTCTCTAAAAAACAACTCTCACCATAGACTAGAAGGAACACATAATCTCCTTTCCTTGAACAAGTATCTATCAAACTGAGAGTAGGAGGAGTGACCATTTTTATTGAGCAATATTTCCCTTCCCCGCTCTTTACATATGCTATAAATAGGAGAAAAGGTAGTATCCTTGAAATAAAGCATCCCCAAGGTCTAAAATCTCATCAAGAAGACAAAGCAGTAATACGCACATGCTTCCTAGATAATGCATCGGTAACTACATTTTCCTTCCCCTTTTTGTATTGGATTACATAAGGGAAAGTCTGTAGGAATTCAATCCAGTTAGCATGATTCTTATTCAACTTGTCTTGGTCCCTAAGTTTTTTAACTATTCATTATCCATTTGAATTATAAACTCCTTAGGCTATAAATAGTGTTTCCAATTGCCCAAAGCTCTAACCAAGGCATACACTCCAAATCATAAGTGGAATATTTTAGAGTTGCTCCTTTGAGATTTTCACTAAAGTAAGCAATGGGTCTTTTTTCTTGTATCAAAACAAACCCAATACCCACTTTTCTAGCATCGCATTCAATCTCAAACATTTTGTCAAAATCGAGCAATTGCAACAAAGGAGCTGAGATAAGTAAAGCTTTCAAGGTCTCGAAGGCCTTAGCTTGCTTATCACCCCACTTAAAGGGTTGGTACTTTCTAATTATATCGGTTAAGGGGGCTTATATGGTACTAAATCCCTTGAAAAACCTCCTATAAAAGCTTTCCAACCCATGGAAACTTTGAATTTCTCTAATAGTTTTCGGGGTCGGCCAACTTCGTATAAAGTCTATCTTAGATTTGTCCACTTCCACACCCTTTGAGCTAATAACAAATCCCAATAATACCACTTTATCAACACCAAAAGAACATTTTTCCATTTAAGCATACAGCCTCTCCTTTCGGAGGACATCAAACATACATTGTAAATGTACTACATGTTCTTTAAGGGACTTGCTATAGACCAAGAAATCGTCAAAGTACCCAACCACAAACTTTCCAATGAAAGGCTTCATCACATGGTTCATTAGCCTCATGAAAGTGCTAGGAGCATTTGTGAGGGAAAATGGCATGACCAACCATTCATATAGACCAAATGTGGTCTTGAATACAGTCTTCCATTCATCACCAGGTTGCATTTGAATTTGGCGATAGAAAATCCTAAGATAAAATTTAGAAAATGCACAATATCCATTTAACTCATCAAGCATATCATCCAACCTAGTGATAGGATGGCGATACTTTACCGTGATCTTATTGATGGCCCGGTAGTCCACACATATTCTCCATTTCCCATCTTTTTTTTGCACCAACAAGATTGGTACCGCACATAGACTCATGCTCTCTTTGATGTATCCTTTGCTAAGAAGCTTCTCCACTTGCCTTTGAAGATTTTTTTGTCCGTTGGATTACTTTTATATGCTGGTTTATTGGGTAGTTGTGAACCCGGCACAAAGTTAATTTAATGCTCAATGCCCCAAATTGGGGGTAATCCTTGCAGTAATTCCTTTGGAAATACATCATCATAGTCCTACAAAACAAGAGAAATAGAAGAGGGAATAGAAGAAGAAGTATAAGGGTTAGTGCTAAGAACATGGGCTAGAAGCAGCATAGGAGTGTCATGGTCTTATTCCTTGAACAAGTCTTTCCTTCTAGCAAACATTACCATGGACCCTTTACCCTTTGACCTGGGAGAATCCGGGGCTGCCTCACTTGTGTTACCCTCGGGTTCATTCCCTTTTTTTTTCTTTTTCTTTCCATTCTATCAATTGTTGATGTAATTCACTCACTTAAGATGGTGAAAGTGGAAGAAGAGTGAATTTTGACCACCATGCTCAAGAGAATACTTATTAGTCCTTCCATCATGGTTGGTAGACTTGTCAAATTTCCAAGGTCTACCCAATAACAAATGACATGCTTGTGTTGGGATCACATCACATAATACTTCATCTTGGTAATTCCCCACTTAAAATCGAATCAAGCATTGTCTATTCACCTTCAATTCCCCACATTCATTCAACCATTGCAGCTTATAGGGATGGGCATGTGGATTATTAGGAAGTTTCAAAAATTCAACCATAGTAGAACTTTCTACATTAGTGCAACTTCTACTATCAATCATCATAGTACACACTCCACCCTTGATGAGACATTTGGTATGAAACAAGTTTCCTCTTTGGATCGAATCTTCAATTGCCTTGCTCACCGTAACTCGTTTTACCACATAATTAGGAATTTGACATTCACCATCTTGTGTCCAAGTTTTTTACTCCTCACACTCTTCATTCACATCATTAACTAGTTTCTCTCTATCTTGAGGTTCAACCTCATTATTTTTGGGTTCCATCAATACTTCCTCTCCTAGATAGTATAACTTTCCCTCTCATAGAATAACATTCTTTTGGCTTGGGAATTCACTTGCTATATGTCCCCAACCTTTGCACTTGAAACATTGAAAAAATTTTAGAATAGGGAGGAGGTAGATTCGGCTTGCCTTCCAACCTTGAAGGTTGGTGTTGAACATGGTTGGTTGTGGGTTGAGAATAAGAAGGTGAAGGAGCTTTGTTTTTGTTCCAACCCAAAGACAAGTGAGTTACCTCTTTACTTCTTGGCAAACCTAAGGCTTGGAAGATACCATCAATGGTTTCAAACTTGTGCTACCTTGCCTTAAGTTGTAAAGCTTGGCAAAGAGCTCATGTCTATAATGCTCCAGTATATATCTCTCTCACATTAGACTCTTTAATATCTCTCAAGAGGTGGTTGTCCACCAATTAATACATTACCAAACCTCTTTGTATATTCCTACCAAGTGTTTACATATCCTTCAAAGTGAGCAATAGCATAACAACTTTTCTTCTATTCGGAAAGATCATTCACTTGAAAAAGATTTTCACAAGAAGACTCCCAAGAAAGATACACTTATGGATCACTCTCACCTTTGAAAATTATAATGCCAACCTTGATTGAATTGATGCCTACCTCACAGTTTTCTTATCTTCCTTCTTGCCCTTGGTTTCTTCCATAAGGCCCTCTTTGATTATGCCTTGACCTCATTTCTTCCTCAAACCAATAGTCATCATTAGGAATATCATAAACTTCTTACTCCTCTCTACCATAGTCTTTAATAGGAATAGGATGGTTTCAATTTTGGGGTCTTTGGGGGGAGGATAAAGTTTTTGGTTATTCGGTACTTGGACTTGAGGGATTGGTTATTGTGGAGGATAAGGTCTTTGTTCAAATGGATTTGGAACTTGGTAGTTAGCATTTTGTGGAGTTATTTGGTTTTGTGGAGGGAATGGCCTTTGGTCAAGTGGGTTTGGAAGTTGATGGTTCGGGTTTGGGGGTGGAGTTTGGTTTTCAAGTCCCTATTGTTGGACTTAGTTCATTTGAGGATATAGTGGTCATTGTAGGTTTGGGTTAGAAGGGGTTTGGTTTTGTTTTTGTGGTGGTTTTGGGGGGATATAGCATTTGGTGGAGGGTTTAGGGTATTAGTCATTGAAGAGTTATTGGCTTGGACACTAGAAGATGCATGGTAGGCATAAGGAGTAGAAGGTCGTGAGTTCCTTCGACTCTCAACATAATCAATCCTTCCACACATAGTGGACACCTCACCTTTCAATGATCCCAACTCTCCCTTAATGGATCCCACATCACTCTTCAATGGTCCTAAGTCACCTTTCATTGAACCAACATTCGCCTCTAACCTACTAACATCCATTCTCACCATCTTGATCTCATTCTTTAAGTTAAGGTTAAGAGCCTCAAGTCGAGCCAAGATAGCTCCACCAATGTCATTTACCAAGGATTGAGATGGGGTACCTTAGGGTTCCATAACAATTGTACCTAACAAGAAGCAAAACACAGCAAAGGATAACCTATAAAATGAGCAAACAAGTTACTTCAAAAGAAGGCCTCACCACTCTCACACTCGGTTATTACCTCACACTTGGTCTCACAAGTGTTGACATTTTGGAATGTACTTGGAAAGTGAGTGAGGTATGATTATACTTTAACCGGAATGGATTTTTGTTGATATGACTCAAAAAAATTGCTTACGAACTTGAACCAATAAGTTTCAACGAATTAAAAAAGATAAAAGCATAAAAGAAATGTTGACACGAAACAAAGGACTCTAAACTAATTATCAACCTAGTAGGTAGTTACTAGTTTGCTAATTAGTAATAGAATCAACACAAAAGAAACTAGAAACAATAAATTGAAACTTAGAAATCTAGTTAAGAACACAATTTTGTTGTTATACTAGTGATGACATGGCACAATTTGGTTGGGCGTCACATTTTCAAAATTTTCAATTCACCAAATTTTATCTCGGCCAAACAACACTTTAGGGAAAGAAGAATGGTGATTTTAGGGGTGAAATTGCAAGTTTGGAGTCTTTTCAAGCTCCAAATTGAATTTGAAATGGATTGGTCCCCTCAAGTGTACTTTCAATTATACTTACTTGTCCCCTTGTCCCCTCTTCACTTTTGGAAGACTAATAATATGATAGGGAATATTATTTTAGAACCACATAGTACTCTCTTTTTTCTGCCTTTTTGGATCAAACAATCTACTTGAATATTCTCTTCAATAAGATTTGAAGATGATGGACGAACAAGATGAATATTCTAGAGTTGGCCAAGGTTTGACCACTAGGCAAATGAGCCCTAATTTCAATTTTTCTTTTAGATCTAGGTTCCCTTTGCCAAGACAAGCACAAATAACAACAAATCATCCACAAACACCAACAATACCACAATACCACATGTTATCACCTTCACAAAAGCTTCAAAAATGCCACAACAATGGTGGATCTAGCTCAAAAACAACCAAATCTTGTTTCAAATTTAGATCTAGACTCTTTAGGTGGTAGGGCAAAGGGATCTAGCACTAGAAACCAACAAAACAAAACAAAAATGTGCAGATATAACTTGTAAGGTTAGGATCTACAACTTTAACACAAGATACTACTTTTTTTATGATTTTTCTTAACCCTAGACTCTTTTTTTGTGGAGATTTTCTTGGATCCAAGACTTAGAGTTGTGAGAACAACTCTAATACATGGCTCTTGATACCAAATTATATAACAACTAACATAAAACTTGAACCAAACTACTAGAGTCTGAAAACAACACACAAACTAAATAGAAGAAGATGAGATGAAGAAGAACACACAAATACACACATTCGAATTTAGCACTAAAAGAAGAGAAATTGCATTAAGGTAAAGGATAACTAGTGAGACATACCCTAACACGAATGAATAGCACCAAGGTATGTATCAAACACCAAGACATACTACATCAATGATGAATAAAACTATACTCTTAGGTGAACACAAAGAGATCAATGTCCTCAAGCACCCATCTTTCCTACCAAAATGTCAACATAAGGTTAACCCTAGTTTCAGTTATCTTTTCTAAGACCTACAACTACAATATGAGAGTATCACTCAACAATTCATCAAAACTAATGAAAATAGAAGATAAATTGTCTATATATACTATTATAATATAATGACTAAAATGCCCTTAATGAGGACTTAAGAAAAGGAAGTCCCTTGAGTTAACTTATGAAGTGTAAAGTCAATCTTTACCTTAATGAATAGGTGCCTATGTGATGTAAGGAGATAGTGTATTTGAGGCTCTTCTTCACATATCAACAAGTACCCTCCCTTGGTCGTTTGTATGACACTTTCACACACCTTCATTTGCATGAACAAGGATTGAAGACGTTGTAACTCCTTATCTTGACTTTGTCTGAAAGGTCGTGAGGGATTGACACTTGCATCAGATGATGAACCTTAGTTCTTGGAACTTGGGATAGTTTAATGAACTATTTTGATTTTTCTTTGAGTATTTACTTGAGTTTAAGGAGAATGACGGATTAGGAGTAGGTTAATCTTAATTGTTCATCCTGTAAGATAGCCAAATAACATAGGATAGGGGTTTAAATAATAGAAAAATACCAGATTTCCCTTTAAAAATCATAACTAAAAACTCGTGTGGATACTAGATAGACCAACCAATCTATTGTTGGTTCTTATAACCAATTATTGGCTTTGGTCATTAGTTTCGGTGGTTTCTGAGGGTCCTCTGGACCTCATCAGTCGGCCCAAGGGATGGATCATTAGTTTTTCCAATGAGTCGTTGGTTCCTTTTATGTCTAGGAAGGTATTTTGTACAATTTCAATACTTTTTAGCTGGGTTACAAATGAGAACAAAGGACAGGTCATCCTAAGAAACAATGGTTCATTGGTTGGGTTGTTTTTGTCAGCTCCACAATGCTTCACTAATATAACCTTAACTTCTTTCTCCAAAGTAGGATTTACAAACGATCAGTGAAATTATAAAGAAAACTCAAAAACCTTTAATCTGGTGGGTTTTGAGCTACAAAATACTTTATATTTTAGGAGTTATGCTCATTTGAAGTTGACCCTTGTAAAATCATATATGAAAACTTGATCGGTAAAGAAGCTTCCAAGTCAAATTTGAGCTAGAAGATCCTTGACCTTAATTCATATCTAAAGCACTTCCCATACTAAGAAATTATTGTGTTTGGTTCTATATGCATTTGATTAATGGCTTTGATCTTAGTTCAGGAATTTAGGGTATTATATGATAATAATAATAATACTTAGAACATTAAAGCATCCAATATTTCTTCACCCCACAGTTAAAAATTTCTATTATTCTAAATGTTACAATAAAAAATAAGGATATAAGGAACTCCCCAGATGACAAAAGGTTAAAGCAGTTATGATGAGGAACTGCTCAAACTTCATTCCAAAATGTTGGTTCTCGCTCATGGTTTTCATTTATACTCATATTTATATTTAAAAAAAAAACAACCTAAATAATGAAAAGCACAAAATAAAGAAGTAAAGTTGGGTTGACTCCTAAAAGCCCAAAATAAAGCAGTAAAGTTGGGTTGATTTAAGATCGTGGTATGTAGTACTTGGCTCTCTCAGTTTGTGTCATAGAGGTGATCTATATTAAAGAGCCTTCGACAATGATGGAGGTTACATCACTGGTGAGTAGGACTTCCACTTTGCAAACTAAGATAACGATAGTGATGGATTTTTTACTATTTTATTTGCCACTATTTTCAGTAATAGGTTGTGATGCGCATGAAAAATCTTTCCCCCTCTAGATTTTATAGAAATTTTTGGATTTTTGATGAAATGGTGTTAGGTTCTCTTCGCTTTTGGAATGATTTGCTTCATTGTTGGAATTTTGCATAAACTAGTAACCTACAATAATAAGCTAAGAAAATATTATCAACACTCATCAAAATAAAAGAAATATCCAAATCATAAATTTTTAATACTTAAAGTCTCCAAAAATGATGTCAAAATTATTGATCATCCAGTCACAAATGCATACGTGATCGCAAGTAATATAGTGATTGTAACTTAATCGATTTGTCTATCCCACATGATTTATTTGCTGACAAGCTAGTATTTTGCTATTATGA